>NW_028270219.1:17500-22500 GCF_037043375.1 Chiloscyllium plagiosum | reverse complement strand
ACCCCTCACACACACCCCCCACACACACCCCACACACACACCCCCCCACACCCCCCTCACACACACCCCCACACACCCACCCCCCACCCACACCCCCCACACCACCCCCTCACACACACCCCCCCACACACCCCCCCACACCTCCCCCACACACACACCCCACACACACCCCACACACACACCCCCCCACACCTCCCCCACACCCACACCCCACACACACACCCCACACACACACACCCCCCACACACACACACACACACCCCCCCACACACACCCCCCCACACACCCCCCCCACACACACACACACACACCCCCACACACACCCCCCCACACACACCCCACACACACACCCCCCACACACACACCCCCCCACACACACCCCCCACACCCCCCCACACCCCCCCACACACCCCCCACACACATCCCACACACACCCCCCACACACACACACCCCACACACACACCCCACACACACACCCCACACACACCCCCACACACACCCCCCACACCCCCCACACCCCCCCACACACCCCCCCACACACACCCCACACACACACCCCACACACACACCCCCACACACACCCCACACACACCCCCCCACACACACCCCCCACACACACCCACACACACACCCCACACACACACCCCCACACACACCCCCCCACACCCCCCACACCCCCCCACACACCCCCCCCACACACACCCCACACACACCCCCCACACACACACCCCCCACACCTCCCCCACACACACACCCCACACACACACCCCCCCACACACACACCCCACACCCCCACCCCCACACACACCCCCCACACCCCCCACACCCCCCCACACACCCCACACACACACCCCACACACACACCCCACACACACACCCCCACACACACCCCCCACACCCCCCACACCCCCCCACACACCCCCCACACACACCCCCCACACACACACCCCCCACACACACACCCCACACACACACCCCCACACACACCCCACACACACCCCCCACACACACCCCCCCACACACACCCCACACACACACCCCACACACACACCCCACACACACACCCCCACACAGACCCCCCACACCCCCCACACCCCCCCACACACCCCCCACACACACCCCACACACACCCCCCACACACACACCCCCCACACCTCCCCCACACACACCCCCCCACACCCCCCACACCCCCCACACACCCCACACACACACCCCACACACACACCCCACACACACACCCCCACACACACCCCCCACACCCCCCACACCCCCCCACACACCCCCCCCACACACCCCACACACACACCCCACACACACACCCCCCACACACACACCCCACACACACACCCCCACACACACCCCCCACACCCCCCACACCCCCCCACACACCCCCCACACACA
This sequence comes from Chiloscyllium plagiosum, assembly GCF_037043375.1. Taxonomy (NCBI): domain Eukaryota; kingdom Metazoa; phylum Chordata; class Chondrichthyes; order Orectolobiformes; family Hemiscylliidae; genus Chiloscyllium; species Chiloscyllium plagiosum. The sequence goes on along the minus strand of NW_028270219.1, from coordinate 21,098 downwards.
CCCCACACACACACCCCACACACACACCCCCACACACGCCCCACACACACCCCCCACACACCCCCCACACACACACCCCACACACACCCCCACACACACCCCACACACACACCCCCACACACACACCCCCCACACACACACCCCCCACACACACACCCCCCACACACACACCCCCCACACACACACCCCCCACACACACCCCCCACACACACCCCACACACACACACCCCACACACACACCCCCACACACACACACCCCACACACACACACCCCCCACACACACACCCCCACACACACACACCCCACACACACACACCCCCCACACACCCCACACACACACCCCCCACACACACCCCCCACACACACCCCACACACACACCCCACACACACACACACCCCACACACACACACCCCACACACACCCCACACACACACACCCCACACACACCCCACACACACACCCCACACACACACACCCCACACACACACACACCCCGACACACACCCCCCACACACACCCCACACACACACACCCCACACACACACACACCCCGACACACACACACACCCCACACACACACACACCCCGACACACACACACCCCACACACACACACCCCACACACACCCCACACACACACCCCCCACACACACCCCCCACACACACCCCACACACACACCCCACACACACACCCCCCACACACACCCCACACACACACACCCCACACACACACACACCCCGACACACACACACCCCACACACACACACCCCACACACCCCCACACACACACCCCACACACACACCCCCACACACACACCCCACACACACACCCCACACACACACCCCCACACACACACCCCCCACACACACACACCCCACACACACACCCCCCACACACACCCCACACACACCCCCCACACACACACACCCCACACACACACCCCACACACACACCCCCACACACACACCCCCCACACACACACACCCCCACACACACACCCCCCACACACACACACCCCCCACACACACCCCACACACACACCCCACACACACACCCCCACACACACACCCCCCACACACACACACCCCACACACACACCCCCCACACACACACCCCCCACACACACCCCCCACACACACACCCCACACACACCCCCCCCACACACACACCCCCCACACACCCCCCCCACACACACACCCCCCACACACACCCCCCCACACACACCCACACACACACCCCCCCACACACACCCCCCACACACACACACCCCACACACACACCCCCCACACACACCCCACACACACCCCCCACACACACCCACCACACACACCCCACACACACACCCCCCACACACACCCCCCACACACACACACCCCCCACACACACACACCCCCCACACACACACACCCCACACCCACACCCCCCACAGACACAAAGGAACAAGGCCCCTGCTCAGTTTCCATGATGTCACGGGGAGTTGAGGCAGTTGTGGACGTTCTTAGTGTTTGTGGTGACCACCACATCCTGCTATTGAGCTCCATCGCGCTCTCTCTCTCTGTCTCTCTCTCTCTCACACACTCTCGCTCTGTGCAGAGAGACCAGAGACACAGGACCAGAGGAGGGGAGGGGGAGAGAGGGAGAGAGTTAGTCAGATCTCTGGCCTCCCCTCGGAGTGTGAGGACAGCAAGGACCAGGAATGTCGCCGGAGAATCTGAGTGCTGAGGTAACTCTCCTCCTTCCCACTTCCACCTCCCCCACCCACCCCAACTCCCCCAGGGAGTTTACCGGGGAACCCCCCCCCCCCTCCTGGCTGAATATGGGGGTGGGTGGGAAGGAAGTTGAGGCCTAGTCTGAGGCTGGACCTCATCATCTCGTGGGAGGTGTCGAGGGCGTTGGGTTGGGTTGGGGTGGGGGGGGGGGGGGGAGATGAGGCCGGTTTCTGATGGAGGGAAAGGGGATCCCTCGCGGCATCGCTTATCCCTTTCTCCCCTCTCCCTTCAGGATCCGCACGGCGGAATTACGCCATTCCCACACCCCCCCCCTTCCCCCGTCCCCATCGGAGCACTTTGGAAATATGGCGTGTCTGTCTGATTGGGGAGTGGGTGGGCGCCGTTGTTTTCCAGAAGGTGTCCGTTCCCCTGGGGGGGGGTTTAGAAGCGACTGACCGGCTCATGGCAAAAGGCTGGCGGCCATCTTGGAGACCACCGCAGTTTCGGCCCAATCCTGTCAGGGCCAGGGAGTAGGAATCCGGGATTTGGGGGGGGGGATGTAGGGGGGAGGACTGCGATCGATTAACTTGAGCCCACCCTTCCTCGGAGATTTCCGAGGTCTCTACAGAGACATTTGGATATATTTTGCTCAGAACAACAACATAGGGTGCGATCCCAAAGGGGGGTGCAAGAGCAGAGGGAGCCAGGGTGGGGTTGGGGGGGGGGGGGGGGGTATACGTGCTTCGAAGGAGGCAGGACAGATAGAGAGAGCAGATAATAAAGCAGGCAGTGTCCCCGGCTCTATCACCGGGGTCACAGAGCACAGAGATGATGGTGAACTTGCACAAGACCCCTGTTCGACTTCAGCTGGAGGAAGGAGCGTCCAGTAATAAAAGATGTGAGAGAGAAAGAGGTAGAGGGAGGAGAGAGGGAGAGAGAGAGAGAGAGGGAGAGTGCGGGAGAGAGTGAGTGAGTGAGAGAGAGTGTGTATGTGTGTGTGTAAGAGAGAGGGAGAGTGTGAGTGTAAGTGTGAGTGTATGTGTGTGAGAGTATGTGAGTGTGTGTGTGAGTGCATAGTGTGTGTGTGAGAGAGTGTGTGAGAGTGTGAGTGCGTGTGTGTGAGAGAGTGTGTGTGTGTGTGTGTGAGTATAAGTATGTGTGAGAGTGTGTGTGAGAGAGTGTGTGAATGTGTGTGAGAGAGCGTCTGTGAGTGAGTGTGTGTGTGTGAGTGCGTGTGTGTGTGTGAGTATGTGTGTGTGAGAGAGAGTGTGTGTGAGACAGTGTGTGTGTGAGAGAGTGCATGTGAGTGTGTGTGTGTGTGAGAGTGTGTGTACGTGAGTGTGTGAATGAGTGCGTGTGTGAGAGTGTGTGGGTGAGAGAGTGCATGTGTGTGAGTGTGTGTGTGTGAGTGTGTGTGTGAGAGTGAGTGTGAGTGTGTGTGAGAGAGTGTGTGTGTGTGAGTGTGTGTGTGTGAGAAAATGTGTGTGAGAGAGAGTGTGTGGGTGTGTGTATGTGTGAGTGTCTGAGTGAGTGTGTGCGTGTGTGTGTGTGTGGGAGTGTGTGTGTGTGTGTGTGTGTGTGTGAGTGGTGTGAGTGTGTGTGTGTGAATATGTGTGTGTGAGAGTATGTGTGTGTGTGAGTGTGTGTGTGTTTGTGAGTGTGAGTGTGTGAGTGTGTGCGTGTGTGTTGTGTGAGTGTGAGTGTGCGAGTGTGTGTGTGAGTGTGTGTGTGTGAGTGTGTGAGTGTGCGAGTGTGCGTGTGTGTGTGTGTGTGAGTGTGTGTTGTGAGTGTGTGTTGTGAGTGTGTGTTGTGACAGCGTGTGTGTGTGTGTGTGTGAATGTGTGTGTGTGAGAATGTGTGTGTGTGTGAATGTGTGTGTGTGTTTG
>NW_028270219.1:0-12500 GCF_037043375.1 Chiloscyllium plagiosum | reverse complement strand
AGGGTTTGAGCTACGGGGAGAGGCTGAACAGGCTGGGGCTGTTTTCCCTGGAGCGTCGGAGGCTGAGGGGTGACCTTATAGAGGTTTATAAAATCATGAGGGGCATGGAGAGGGTAAATAGGCAAAGTCTTTTCCCCGGGGTGGGGGGAGTCCAGAACTAGAGGGGCATAGGTTTAGGGTGAGAGGGGAAAGATATAAAAGAGACCTAAGGGGCAACTCATTCACCCAGAGGGTGGTACGTGTGTGGAATGAGCTGCCAGAGGAAGTGGTGGAGGCTGGTACAATGACAGCATTTAAATTCCTGAGGGGTAACGTTAATTCTCCTGCTCCTCGAATACTGCCTGACCCGCTGCGTTTTTCCAGCACCGCTCTCTCAACTCTGACCTCCAGCCTCTGCAGTCCCTCACTCTCTCCCAGCATGGGGAGGGGTGGGGTGGGGGGGGCTGGGAAACATGAATAGGAAGGGGTTTGGAGAGGATATGGGCCAAGTGCTGGTGAACAGGGCTGGAGGAGGTTGGGGCTATCTGGGTGGGCACGGACGCATTGGGCTGTCCCTTGCTGTTTTCATCCCCAGTGGCACATCCCCCTCACCCCCCCCCCACCCCTTGTCCTGCCCATCGGACTGGTTTGCGCTCCCCCTGCCCCCATCCCCCCCCCCCCAGGTCACCTTGGCGCATTCAATCGGGGAAAGGAGACAGGCTTTTTGGGGAGGGGGGTTGAGGGGAGGAGGAAGAGGGAGGTTCGGACTGAGTCCACCATCCAAAGAGAGGGGCAGAGGGAGGGTGGGGAGATGCTGGCTGGGCCCGCCTGGGCCAGAGCCCGGAAATCCTTGCGCAGGGCGAGATAGGAAGGGCCTATTTGTCTTGGCAGGGAAGTGACGCGGGTGGGCAAAGCCGAGAGAGTGGCGGCATCGAGGTGGTGAGGGGGATCGCTCGAACCGAGGGAAGGGGTGAGGGCCGAAGAGAGAGAGAGAGAGAGACAGAGAGAGCAGTCACCTGGGGGCCCTGAGCCGATTGAGGGCGGAGGGCTTGGCGGAGTGATTGGAGGGCGTCGAGCACATCGGGGAAGAGTGATCATAACGGAGTATGTTCGATTTGGGTGGACCGGGGAGGGGGGTGGGGGGGTCAGGCGAAAGGATCTGCGGGCAAATCACAGCAAGGGGTGGGGGGGGGGGTTCAGGCAGAAACTCCGAGAGGAACGCAGGACTGCAAGTCCGTGCACAGCGAGAATGACCTGATTAGGAATGCAGAGGGACACAGTCAGATATAGGAAGATAACGGGGGTGGGAGGGAGGCATGGAAGGCCAGAGGGCGAGACTGCAATAGCACGCTCAGAGGTGAGGGGCTTATGCCCGAAATGTTGTCTCTCTCTTGCCCCTCGGAGGCTGCCGGGTTGGATGTGCTTTTCCAGCGCCAGGCTCCTCACGCACTAGCATCAGGAACACGGACGTGAGGCAAGGTTACGGGACTGATTTTACCAGAGGGACGGAGGGAGACGTGACAGAGAGAGAGAGAGAGAGAGAGGTCCCACACACAACCTGCACATCCCTGGGACACTATGGGACAATTTAGCATGGCCAACCCACCCTAACCTGCACATCCCTGGGCATTATGGGACAATTTAGCATGGCCAATCCACCCTAACCTGTACATCCCTGGGCACTACGGGACAATTTAGCATGGCCAATCCACCCTAACCTGCACATCCCTGGGCACTACGGGACAATTTAGCACGGCCAATCCACCCTAACCTGCACATCCCTGGGCACTATGGGACAATTTAGCATGGCCAATCCACCCTAACCTGCACATCCCTGGGCACTACGGGACAATTTAGCATGGCCAATCCCCCCTAACCTGCACATCCCTGGGCACTACGGGACAATTTAGCATGGCCAATCCACCCTAACCTGCACATCCCTGGGCACTATGGGACAATTTAGCATGGCCAATCCCCCCTAACCTGCACATCCCTGGGCACTACGGGACAATTTAGCATGGCCAATCCCCCCTAACCTGCACATCCCTGGGCACTACGGGACAATTTAGCATGGCCAATCCACCCTAACCTGCACATCCCTGGGCACTATGGGACAATTTAGGACGGCCAATCCACCCTAACCTGCACATCCCTGGGCACTATGGGACAATTTAGCATGGCCAATCCCCCCTAACCTGCACATCCCTGGGGCACTACGGGACAATTTAGCATGGCCAATCCCCCCTAACCTGCACATCCCTGGGCACTATGGGACAATTTAGCATGGCCAACCCACCCTAACCTGTACATCCCTGGACACTATGGGACAATTTAGCACGGCCAATCCACCCTAACCTGCACATCCCTGGACACTATGGGACAATTTAGCATGGCCAATCCACCCTAACCTGCACATCCCTGGGCACTATGGGACAATTTAGCATGGCCAATCCACCCTAACCTGCACATCCCTGGGCACTATGGGACAATTTAGCATGGCCAATCCACCGTAACCTGCACATCCCTGGACACTATGGGACAATTTAGCACGGCCAATCCACCCTAACCTACACATCCCTGGGCACTACGGGACAATTTAGCATGGCCAATCCACATTAACCTGCACATCCCTGGGCACTACGGGACAATTTAGCATGGCCAATCCCCCCTAACCTGCACATCCCTGGGCACTATGGGACAATTTAGCATGGCCAATCCACCCTAACCTGCACATCCCTGGGCACTATGGGACAATTTAGCATGGCCAATCCCCCCTAACCTGCACATCCCTGGACACTATGGGACAATTTAGCATGGCCAATCCACCCTAACCTGCACATCCCTGGGCACTATGGGACAATTTAGCATGGCCAATCCACCCTAACCTGCACATCCCTGGGCACTACGGGACAATTTAGCATGGCCAATCCACCCTAACCTGCACATCCCTGGGCACTATGGGACAATATAGCATGGCCAATCCACCCTAACCTGTACATCCCTGGGCACTATGGGACAATTTAGCATGGCCAATCCACCCTAACCTGCACATCCCTGGGCACTATGGGACAATATAGCATGGCCAATCCACCCTAACCTGCACATCCCTGGGGCACTATGGGACAATTTAGCATGGCCAATCCACCCTAACCTGCACATCCCTGGGCACTACGGGACAATTTAGCATGGCCAATCCACCCTAACCTGCACATCCCTGTGCACTACGGGACAATTTAGCATGGCCAATCCACCCTAACCTGCACATCCCTGGGCACTATGGGACAATTTAGCATGGCCAATCCACCCTAACCTGCACATCCCTGTGCACTACGGGACAATTTAGCATGGCCAATCCACCCTAACCTGCACATCCCTGGGCACTATGGGACAATTTAGCATGGTCAATCCACCCTAACCTGCACATCCCTGGGCACTATGGGACAATTTAGCATGGTCAATCCACCCTAACCTGCACATCCCTGGGCACTATGGGACAATTTAGCATGGCCAAAGTTGAGGCGGGATGTTTGCTGATAGCGAGCGCCCCCCCGGGGCGGGGATGTAGGGAGAGAAAGGGGGTGACCCGTGCGGCTGCTAGGTGTGAGTTGCTCTCACTCCTTGGTGTCAGCAGTGAGGCAGACAGTGACCAGTGATGAATTAGCGATGGAGAGGCTGTGGTGTCAATGGTTAGCGTGAGGCTTAACACAGGGAGCTGCTCCCTCCTTGGCAAGAGGATGGTGGTAAGTAAAGGAGCAAGGGGGGTGTCTCGCTGCGATTGGACAGGGTCAGTCCACCCTCCCCCCACCCCATTCCCCAAGGGTATGGTGCGCGGACGGCTTTGTCCTCCTGTATCTGAGGAAGGGTGGTCTGACGTACAACAAGCACCGATTCCCTGGGAAGGTCAGGAGTGACGGAGGGAGAGGGAGGGGTGGGATCGGTTGGGATTATATTCGCTGGGAGTTTTTTGAAGGATTGGGGTGGGGGGGGGGGGGGGGGAGTCTTGTAGGAACCTGTAACGTACTCGCAGGCCCTGACGGGGTGGGGGGAGGGGAGAAACACAGGAAGGACGTTCCCAAGATTTTTACACGGATTGGGCCGGCGAGTGGGGGACAGAGATAGGGAGGGGGTGTAGGGGCTGGAGGGGGTGACAGAGATAGGGAGGGGGTGTAGGGGCTGGAGGGGGTGACAGAGATAGGGAGGGGCTGGAGGGGGTGGCAGAGATAGGGAGGGGGTGTAGGGGCTGGAGGGGGGTGACAGAGATAGGGAGGGGGTGTAGGGGGCTGGAGGGGGGTGACAGAGATAGGGAGGGGGTGTAGGGGCTGGAGGGGGTGACAGAGATAGGGAGGGGCTGGAGGGGCTGGAGGGGGTGACAGAGATAGGGAGGGGCTGGAGGGGGTGGCAGAGATAGGGAGGGGGTGTAGGGGCTGGAGGGGGTGACAGAGATAGGGAGGGGGTGTAGGGGCTGGAGGGGATGACAGAGATAGGGAGGGGGTGTAGGGGCTGGAGGGGGTGAAGGAGATAGGGAGGGGGTGTAGGGGCTGGAGGGGGTGAAGGAGATAGGGAGGGGGTGTAGGGGCTGGAGGGGGTGACAGAGATAGGGAGGGGGTGTAGGGGGCTGGAGGGGGTGACAGAGATAGGGAGGGGGTGTAGGGGCTGGAGGGGGAGACAGAGATAGGGAGGGGGTGTAGGGGCTGGAGGGGGTGACAGAGATAGGGAGGTGGTGTAGGGGGCTGGAGGGGTGACAGAGATAGGGAGGGGGTGTAGGGGCTGGAGGGGGTGACAGAGATAGGGAGGGGGTGTAGGGGCTGGAGGGGGTGACAGAGATAGGGAGGGGGTGTAGGGGCTGGAGGGGGTGACAGAGATAGGGAGGGGGTGTAGGGGCTGGAGGGGGTGACAGAGATAGGGAGGGGGTGTAGGGGGCTGGAGGGGGTGACAGAGATAGGGAGGGGGTGTAGGGGCTGGAGGGGGTGACAGAGATAGGGAGGGGGTGTAGGGGCTGGAGGGGGTGACAGAGATAGGGAGGGGGTGTAGGGGCTGGAGGGGGTGACAGAGATAGGGAGGGGGTGTAGGGGGCTGGAGGGGGTGACAGAGATAGGGAGGGGGTGTAGGGGCTGGAGGGGGTGACAGAGATAGGGACGGGGTGTAGGGGCTGGAGGGGGTGACAGAGATAGGCACGGGGTGTAGGGGCTGGAGGGGGTGACAGAGATAGGGAGGGGGTGTAGGGGGCTGGAGGGGGTGACAGAGATAGGGAGGGGGTGTAGGGGCTGGAGGGGGTGACAGAGATAGGGAGGGGGTGTAGGGGGCTGGAGGGGGTGACAGAGATAGGGAGGGGGTGTAGGGGCTGGAGGGGGTGACAGAGATAGGGAGGGGGTGTAGGGGCTGGAGGGGGTGACAGAGATAGGGAGGGGGTGTAGGGGCTGGAGGGGGGGACAGAGATAGGGAGGGGGGTGTAGGGGGCTGGAGGGGGTGACAGAGATAGGGAGGGGGTGTAGGGGGCTGGAGGGGGTGACAGAGATAGGGAGGGGGTGTAGGGGCTGGAGGGGGTGACAGAGATAGGGACGGGGTGTAGGGGCTGGAGGGGGTGACAGAGATAGGGACGGGGTGTAGGGGCTGGAGGGGGTGAAGGAGATAGGGAGGGGGTGTAGGGGCTGGAGGGGGTGACAGAGATAGGGAGGGGGTGTAGGGGCTGGAGGGGGAGACAGAGATAGGGAGGGGGTGTAGGGGCTGGAGGGGGTGACAGAGATAGGGAGGGGGTGTAGGGGGCTGGAGGGGGTGACAGAGATAGGGACGGGGTGTAGGGGCTGGAGGGGGTGACAGAGATAGGGAGGGGGTGTAGGGGCTGGAGGGGGTGACAGAGATAGGGAGGGGGTGTAGGGGGCTGGAGGGGGTGACAGAGATAGGGAGGGGGTGTAGGGGGCTGGAGGGGGTGACAGAGATAGGGAGGGGGTGTAGGGGCTGGAGGGGGTGACAGAGATAGGGAGGGGGTGTAGGGGATGTAGGGGGTGACAGAGATAGGGAGGGGGTGTAGGGGGCTGGAGTGGGTGACAGAGATAGGGAGGGGGTGTAGGGGCTGGAGGGGGTGACAGAGATAGGGAGGGGGTGTAGGGGCTGGAGGGGGAGACAGAGATAGGGAGGGGGTGTAGGGGCTGGAGGGGGTGACAGAGATAGGGAGGGGGTGTAGGGGCTGGAGGGGGAGACAGAGATAGGGAGGGGGTGTAGGGGCTGGAGGGGGAGACAGAGATAGGGAGGGGGTGTAGGGGCTGGAGGGGGTGACAGAGATAGGGACGGGGTGTAGGGGCTGGAGGGGGTGACAGAGATAGGGAGGGGGTGTAGGGGCTGGAGGGGGTGACAGAGATAGGGAGGGGGTGTAGGGGGTGGAGGGGGAGACAGAGATAGGGAGGGGGTGTAGGGGCTGGAGGGGGTGACAGAGATAGGGAGATGGTGTAGGGGCTGGAGGGGGAGACAGAGATAGGGAGGGGGTGTAGGGGGCTGGAGGGGGTGACAGAGATAGGGAGGGGGTGTAGGGGCTGGAGGGGGGTGACAGAGATAGGGAGGGGGTGTAGGGGCCGGAGGGGGGTGACAGAGATAGGGAGGGGGTGTAGGGGCTGGAGGGGGTGACAGAGATAGGGAGGGGGTGTAGGGGCTGGAGGGGGGTGACAGAGATAGGGAGGGGTGTAGGGGCCGGAGGGGGGTGACAGAGATAGGGAGGGGGTGTAGGGGGCTGGAGGGGGGTGACAGAGATAGGGAAGGGGTGAAGGGGCCGGAGGTGGGGGACAGAGATAGGGAGGGGGTGTAGGGGCTGGAGTGGGTGTAGGGGCTGGAGGGGGTGACAGAGATAGGGAGGGGGTGTAGGGGCTGGAGGGGTGACAGAGATAGGGAGGGGGTGTAGGGGGCTGGAGGGGGTGACAGAGATAGGGAGGGGGTGTAGGGGCTGGAGGGGGGTGACAGAGATAGGGAGGGGGTGTAGGGGGCTGGAGGGGGTGACAGAGATGGGGAGGGGGTGTAGGGGCCGGAGGGGGGTGACAGAGATAGGGAGGGGGTGTAGGGGCTGGAGGGGGTGACAGAGATAGGGAGGGGGTGTAGGGGCTGGAGGGGGAGACAGAGATAGGGAGGGGGTGTAGGGGCTGGAGGGGGTGACAGAGATAGGGAGGGGGTGTAGGGGGCTGGAGGGGGTGACAGAGATAGGGAGGGGGTGTAGGGGCTGGAGGGGGGGGACAGAGATAGGGGGGGGTGTAGGGGCTGGAGGGGGAGACAGAGATAGGGAGGGGGTGTAGAGGCTGGAGGGGGTGACAGAGATAGGGAGGGGGTGTAGGGGGCTGGAGGGGGTGACAGAGATAGGGAGGGGGTGTGTGGGCTGGAGGGGTGACAGACACAGGGAGGGGGAGTTGGGGCCTGAGGGGGTGACAGAGATAGGGAGGGATTGTAGGGGCTGGAGGGGGTGTCAGAGGGTCAGTGCTGAGGGAGCGGGTGCTGTGGGAGGGTCAGTGCTGAGGGAGTGGGCACTGTCGGAGGGTCAGTGCTGAGGGAGTGGGCGCTGTCGGAGGGTCAGTGCTGAGGGAGCAGGCACTGTCGGAGGGTCAGTGCTGAGGGAGTGGGTGCTGACGGAGGGTCAGCGCTGAGGGAGTGGGTGCTGACGGAGGGTCAGTGCTGAGGGAGTGGGCTCTGTCGGAGGGTCAGTGCTGAGGGAGTGGGCGCTGTCGGAGGGTCAGCGCTGAGGGAGTGGGTGCTGACGGAGGGTCAGTGCTGAGGGACTGGGAGCAGTCGGAGGGTCAGTGCTGAGGGAGTGGGCACTGTCAGAGGGTCAGTGCTGAGGGAGTGGGTGCTGTGGGAGGGTCAGCGCTGAGGGAGTGGGCACTGTCGGAGGGTCAGTGCTGAGGGAGTGGGCGCTGTCGGAAGGTCAGTGCTGAGGGAGTGGGCGCTGTGGGAGGGTCAGCGCTGAGGGAGTGGGTGCTGTCGGAGGGTCAGCGCTGAGGGAGTGGGTGCTGTCGGAGGGTCAGTGCTGAGGGAGTGGGCACTGTCGGAGGGTCAGTGCTGAGGGAGTGGGTGCTGTCGGAGGGTCAGTGCTGAGGGAGTGGGCACTGTCGGAGGGTCAGTGCTGAGGGAGTGGGCGCTGTCGGAAGGTCAGTGCTGAGGGAGTGGGCACTGTCGGAGGGTCAGTGCTGAGGGAGTGGGTGCTGTCGGAGGGTCAGTGCTGAGGGAGTGGGCACTGTCGGAGGGTCAGTGCTGAGGGAGTGGGCGCTGTCGGAGGGTCAGTGCTGAGGGAGTGGGTGCTGTCGGAGGGTCAGCGCTGAGGGAGCGGGTGCTGTGGGAGGGTCAGCGCTGAGGGAGTGGGCGCTGTCGGAAGGTCAGTGCTGAGGGAGTGGGCGCTGTCGGAAGGTCAGTGCTGAGGGAGTGGGCGCTGTGGGAGGGTCAGTGCTGAGGGAGTGGGTGCTGTCGGAGGGTCAGCGCTGAGGGAGTGGGTGCTGTCGGAGGGTCAGTGCTGAGGGAGTGGGCACTGTCAGAGGGTCAGTGCTGAGGGAGTGCGTGCTGTCGGAGGGTCAGTGCTGAGGGAGTGGGCGCTGTGGCAGGGTCAGTGCTGAGGGAGTGGGCGCTGGGGGAGGGTCAGCGCTGAGGGAGTGGGCACTGTCAGAGGGTCAGTGCTGAGGGAGTGCGTGCTGTCGGAGGGTCAGTGCTGAGGGAGTGGGCGCTGTCGGAGGGTCAGTGCTGAGGGAGTGGGCACTGTCGGAGGGTCAGTGCTGAGGGAGTGGGCGCTGGGGGAGGGTCAGTGCTGAGGGAGTGGGCGCTGGGGGAGGGTCAGCGCTGAGGGAGTGGGCACTGTCGGAGGGTCAGTGCTGAGGGAGTGGGCACTGTCGGAGGGTCAGTGCTGAGGGAGTGGGCGCTGTCGGAGGGTCAGCGCTGAGGGAGTGGGCACTCTCGGAGGGTCAGTGCTGAGGGAGTGGGCTCTGTCGGAGGGTCAGTGCTGAGGGAGTGGGCACTGTCGGAGGGTCAGTGCTGAGGGAGTGGGCGCTGTCGGAGGGTCAGCGCTGAGGGAGTGGGCACTGTCGGAGGGTCAGTGCTGAGGGAGTGGGCTCTGTCGGAGGGTCAGTGCTGAGGGAGTGGGCTCTGTCAGAGGGTCAGCGCTGAGGGAGTGGGCACTGTCGGAGGGTCAGTGCTGAGGGAGTGGGCTCTGTCGGAGGGTCAGTGCTGAGGGAGTGGGCACTGTCGGAGGGTCAGTGCTGAGGGAGTGGGCTCTGTCGGAGGGTCAGTGCTGAGGGACTGGGCGCAGTCGGAGGGTCAGTGCTGAGGGAGCGGGTGCTGTCGGAGGGTCAGCGCTGAGGGAGTGGGCACTGTCGGAGGGTCAGTGCTGAGGGAGTGGGCGCTGTCGGAAGGTCAGTGCTGAGGGAGTGGGCGCTGTGGGAGGGTCAGTGCTGTGGGAGTGGGCGCTGTCGGAGGGTCAGTGCTGAGGGAGTGGGCGCTGTCGGAGGGTCAGCGCTGAGGGAGTGGGCACTGTCAGAGGGTCAGTGCTGAGGGAGTGCGTGCTGTCGGAGGGTCAGTGCTGAGGGAGCGGGTGCTGTGGGAGGGTCAGTGCTGAGGGAGCGGGTGCTGTCGGAGGGTCAGTGCTGAGGGAGTGGGCACTGTCAGAGGGTCAGTGCTGAGGGAGTGCGTGCTGTCGGAGGGTCAGTGCTGAGGGAGTGGGCGCTGGGGGAGGGTCAGTGCTGAGGGAGTGGGTGCTGTCGGAGGGTCAGTGCTGAGGGAGTGGGCACTGTCAGAGGGTCAGTGCTGAGGGAGTGCGTGCTGTCGGAGGGTCAGTGCTGAGGGAGTGGGCGCTGGGGGAGGGTCAGTGCTGAGGGAGTGGGCGCTGGGGGAGGGTCAGCGCTGAGGGAGTGGGCACTGTCAGAGGGTCAGTGCTGAGGGAGTGGGCGCTGGGGGAGGGTCAGTGCTGAGGGAGTGGGCGCTGTGGGAGGGTCAGTGCTGAGGGAGTGGGCGCTGGGGGAGGGTCAGTGCTGAGGGAGTGGGCGCTGTCGGAGGGTCAGTGCTGAGGGAGTGGGTGCTGTCGGAGGGTCAGTGCTGAGGGAGCGGGCGCTGTCGGAGGGTCAGTGCTGAGGGAGTGCGTGCTGTCGGAGGGTCAGTGCTGAGGGAGTGGGCACTGTCGGAGGGTCAGTGCTGAGGGAGTGGGCGCTGGGGGAGGGTCAGTGCTGAGGGAGTGGGTGCCTTCGGAGGGTCAGTGCTGAGGGAGTGGGTGCTGTGGGAGGGTCAGTGCTGAGGGAGTGGGTGCTGTGGGAGGGTCAGTGCTGAGGGAGTGGGTGCTGTGGGAGGGTCAGTGCTGAGGGAGTGGGTGCTGTGGGAGGGTCAGTGCTGAGGGAGCGGGCGCTGTTGGAGGGTCAGTGCTGAGGGAGCGGGTGCTGTCGGAGGGTCAGTGCTGAGGGAGTGGGCGCTGTGGGAGGGTCAGTGCTGAGGGAGTGGGCGCTGTGGGAGGGTCAGTGCTGAGGGAGTGGGTGCTGTCGGAGGGTCAGTGCTGAGGGAGTGGGCACTGTGGGAGGGTCAGTGCTGAGGGAGTGGGCACTGTCAGAGGGTCAGTGCTGAGGGAGTGCGTGCTGTCGGAGGGTCAGTGCTGAGGGAGTGGGCGCTGTCGGAGGGTCAGTGCTGAGGGAGTGGGCACTGTGGGAGGGTCAGTGCTGAGGGAGTGGGTGCTGTCGGAGGGTCAGTGCTGAGGGAGTGGGCGCTGTGGGAGGGTCAGTGCTGAGGGAGTGGGCACTGTCAGAGGGTCAGTGCTGAGGGAGTGCGTGCTGTCGGAGGGTCAGTGCTGAGGGAGTGGGCGCTGTCGGAGGGTCAGTGCTGAGGGAGTGGGCACTGTGGGAGGGTCAGTGCTGAGGGAGTGGGTGCTGTGGGAGGGTCAGTGCTGAGGGAGCGGGTGCTGTGGGAGGGTAAGTGCTGAGGGAGTGGGCGCTGTCTGAGGGGTCAGTGCTGAGGGAGTGGGCACTGTCGGAGGGTCAGTGCTGAGGGAGTGGGTGCTGTGGGAGGGTCAGTGCTGAGGGAGCGGGGTGCTGTCAGAGGGTCAGTGCTGAGGGAGTGGGCACTGTGGGAGGGTCAGTGCTGAGGGGAGTGGGCACTGTGGGAGGGTCAGTGCTGAGGGAGTGGGTGCTGTGGGAGGGTCAGTGCTGAGGGAGCGGGTGCTGTGGGAGGGTAAGTGCTGAGGGAGTGGGCGCTGTCTGAGGGTCAGTGCTGAGGGAGTGGGCACTGTCGGAGGGTCAGTGCTGAGGGAGTGAGCGCTGTCGGAGGGTCAGTACTGTGGGAGTGGGTGCTGTGGGAGGGTCAGTGCTGAGGGAGCGGGTGCTGTCGGAGGGTCAGTGCTGAGGGAGCGGGTGCTGTCGGAGGGTCAGTGCTGAGGGAGCGGGGTGCTGTCAGAGGGTCAGTGCTGAGGGAGTGGGTGCTGTGGGAGGGTAAGTGCTGAGGGAGTGGGTGCTGTGGGAGGGTAAGTGCTGAGGGAGTGGGCACTGTGGGAGGGTCAGTGCTGAGGGAGCGGGCGCTGTCAGTGTCTCCCTGATTGGTTTACACTGTCTTGCCCTCTGACCATACACAGGGATGGAGTGACAGTGAATGCTGACTGATCGACTGCAGAGGCTGCACCCCGGTTCCTGGGTCTGTGTAGTGGGGTCTGTCTGAAACGATTCGAGGAGATGGGTGAGGCCCAGTTCCCTGAGGATGTCCTGCCTCTCCCCTGGTTTCATGGATACACCTCCAGACGGTGAGGGTCACATCCCCCACTTCCCTGGGGGTCAGGGGTTAACAGGTTCCGAGGGCAGTGGGGTCAGGGTTCAATGCACTATCAGACAGGGATTGGGGTTCAGTCCAGGGTCAAGGTTCACATTCAGTCTCTGTCCAGGCCAGATACAGGTTTGGGGTTCAGTCTGGGTTTGGGGTTCAGTCTGGGTTTGGGGTTTGGGGTTCAGTCTGGGGTTTGGGGTTTGGGGTTCAGTCTGGGTTTGGGGTTCAGTCTGAGTTTGGGTTTGGGGGTCAGTCTGGGTTTGGGGTTTGGGGTTCAGTCTGGGTTTGGGGTTTGGGTTCAGTCTGGGTTTGGGGTTTGGGGTTCAGTCTGGGTTTGGGGTTCAGTCTGAGTTTGGGTTTGGGGTTCAGTCTGGGTTTGGGGTTTGGGGTTCAGTCTGGGTTTGGGGTTCAGTCTGGGTTTGGGTTTGGGGTTCAGTCTGAGTTTGGGGTTTGGAGTTCAGTCTGGGTTTGGGGTTTGGGGTTCAGTCTGAGTTTGGGGTTCAGTCTGATTTTGGGTTTGGGGTTCAGTCTGGGTTTGGGGTTCAGTCTGGGTTTGGGGTTCAGTCTGAGTTTGGGGTTCAGTCTGAGTTTGGGTTTGGGGTTCAGTCTGAGTTTGGGGTTTGGAGTTCAGTCTGGGTTTGGGGTTTGGGGTTCAGTCTGAGTTTGGGGTTCAGTCTGATTTTGGGGTTCAGTCTGGGTTTGGGGTTCAGTCTGGGTTTGGGGTTTGGGGTTCAGTCTGAGTTTGGGGTTTGGGGATCAGTCTGGGTTTGGCGTTT
>NW_028270218.1:415000-440228 GCF_037043375.1 Chiloscyllium plagiosum | reverse complement strand
TCGCTCGCTCCCCTCTCTCTCTCGCGCTCTCCACTCGCTCTCTTCCCTCTCTCTCGCTCGCTCCCCTCTCTTCCCCTCTCCCTTGCTCACTCCCATCTCTCCCCTCGCTCTCTCCCCTCTCTCTCGCTCTATCCCCCTCTCTCGCTCTCTCCCCTCGCTCTCTCTCCCCTCTCCCCACGCTCTCTCCCCTCTCCCTTGCTCTCTCCCCTCGTTCTCTCCCCTCTCCCCTCGCGCTCTCCCCTCACTCTCTCCCCTTCACTCGCTCTCTCCCTCTCACTCTCCCCTCTCCCCTCGCTCGCTCCCCTCTCTCTCGCTCTCTCCCTCTCACTCTCCCCTCTCCCCTCTCTCGCTCCCCTCTCTCTCGCTCTCTCCCCTCGCTCTCTCCCCTCGCTCTCTCTCTCTCTCCCCTCTCCCCTCGCTCTCTCCCTTGCTCTCTCCCCTCTCTCCCCTCGCTCTCTCCCCTCTCCCCTTGCGCTCTCCCCTCTCCCCTCGCTCTCTCCCCCCTCGCTCTCTCCCCTCGCTCTCTCTCCTCGCTCTCTCTCCTCGCTCTCTCCCCTCTCACCTCGCTCTCTCCCCTCTCCCCTCACTCTCTGCCTCGCTCTCTCTCCCCTCTGCCCTCGCTTGCTCCCCTCTCTCTCGCTATCTCCCCTCGCTCTCTCCCCTAGCTCTCTCCCCTTCTCTTGCTCTCTCCCTCTCTCTCTCCCCTCTCCCCTCGCTCGCTCCCCTCTCTCTCGCTTTCTACCCTCGCTCTCTCTCCCCTCGCTCTCTCCCCTCGCTCTCTACCCTCGCTCTCTCTCTCTCCCCTAGCTCTCTCTCTCCCCTCTCACCTCGCTCTCTCCCCTCTCCCCACACTGTCTCCCCTCTCTCCACGCTCTCTCCCCTCGCTCTCTCCCCTCTCCCCTCGCTCTCTCCCCTCTCCCCTCGCCCCTCGCTCTCTCCCCTCTCTCTCGCTCTCTCCCCTCGCTCTCTCCCCTCGCTCTCTCTCTCCCCTCGCTCTCTCTCTCTCTCCCCTCTTACCTCGCTCATTCCCCTCTGCCTTGCTCTCTCCCCTCTCTCGCTCCCCTCTCTCTCTCGCGCTCTCCACTCGCTCTCTTCCCTCTCTCTCGCTCGCTCCCATCTCTCTCCCCTCTCCCTTGATCACTCCCATCTCTCCCCTCGCTCTCTCCCCTCTCTCTCACTCTCTCTCTCCCCTCTCATCTCGCTCTCTCCCCTCTCCCCACGCTCTCTCCCCTCTTCCTTGCTCTCTCCCCTCGCTCTCTCTCCTCTCTCCCCTCGTTCTCTCCCCTCACCCCTCGCTCTCTCCCCCTCTCACTCTCTCCCTCTCACTCTCCCCTCTCCCCTCGCTCGCTCCCCTCTCTCTCTCTCCCCTCGCTCTCTCCCCTTTCCCTCGCTCTCTCCCCTCTCCCTCGCGCTCTCCCCGTCCCCTCGCTCTCTCCACTCGCTCTCTCCCCTCACTCTCGCTCTCTCCCCTCGCTCTCTCCCCTCGCTCTCTCTCTCTCCCCGCTCTCTCCCCTTGCTCTCTCCCCTCGCTCTCTCTCCCCTCTCACCTTGCGCTCTCCCCTCTCCCCTCGCTCTCTCCCCCCTCGCGCTCTCCCCTCGCTCTCTCTCCTCGCTCTCTCTCCTCGCTCTCTCCCCTCTCCCCACGCTCTCTCCCCTCTCCCCTCACTCTCTGCCTCGCTCTCTCTCCCCTCTGCCCTCGCTTGCTCCCCTCTCTCTCGCTATCTCCCCTCGCTCTCTCCCCTCGCTCTCTCCCCTTCTCTTGCTCTCTCCCTCTCTCTCTCCCCTCTCCCCTCGCTCGCTCCCCTCTCTCTCCCCTCTCCCCTCGCTCTCTCCCCCCTCGCTCTCTCCCCTCGCTCTCTCTCCTTGCTCTCTCCCCTCTCCCCTCGCTCACTCCCCTCTCTCTCGCTCTCTCCGCTCGCTCTCTCCGCTCGCTCTCTCCCCTCGCTCTCTCCCCTCTCCCCACGCTCGCTCCCCTCTCTCTCGCTCGCTCCCCTCTCTCTCTCCCCTCGCTCTCTCTCTCCCCTCGCTCTCTCTCTCTCCCCTCGCTCACTCTCTCTCTCCCCTCTCACCCCCTCTCTCTCCCCTCTCACCTCGCTCTCTCCCCACCCCCGCTCTCTCCCCTCTCCCTTGCTCTCTCCCCTCACTCCCCTCTCACTCGCCCCTCGCTCTCTCCCCTCTCCCCTCGCTCTCTCCCCTTCTCTCACTCTCTCCCTCTCTATCTCTCCCCTCGCTCGCTCCCCTCGCTCTCTCCCCTCGCTCTCTCCCCTCGCTCTCTCTCTCTCTCCCCCCTCACTCTCTCTCTCTCTCCCCTCTCACCTCACTCTCTCCCCTCTCCCCACGCTCTCTCCCCTCTCCCTTGCTCTCTCCCCTCTCTCCCCTCGCTCTCTCCCCTCTCCCTTGCTCGCTCCCCCCTCTCTCTAGCGCTCTCCACTCGCTCTCTTCCCTCGCTCTCTCTCCTCGCTCTCTCTCTCTCCCCTCTCACCTCGCTCTCTCCCTTGCTCTCTCCCCTCTCTCACCTCGCTCTCTCCCCTCTCCCCACGCTCTCTCCCCTCTCTCCACGCTCTCTCCCCTCGTTCTCTCCCTCTCTCTCTCTCCCCTCTGCCCTCGCTCGCTCCCCTCTCTCTCGCTCTCTCCCCTCGCTCTCTCCCCTCTCTCCCCTCTCCCCTCGCTCTCTCCCCTCTCCCCTCGCGCTCTCCCCTCACCCCTCGCTCTCTCCCCTTCTCTCGCTCTCTCCCTCTCACTCTCCCCTCTCCCCTCGCTCGCTCCCCTCTCTCTCGCTCTCTCCCCTCTCTCTCGCTCTCTCCCCTCGCTCTCTCCCCTCGCTCTCTCCCCTCGCTCTCTCCCTTCGCTCTCTCTCCCCTCGCTCTCTCTCTCTCCCCTCTTACCTCGCTCTCTCCCCTCTTACCTCGCTCTCTCCCCTCTGCCTTGCTCTCTCCCCTCGCTCTCTCCCCTCTTACCTCACTCTCTCCCCTCGCTCGCTCCCCTCTCTCTCTCGCGCTCTCCACTCGGTCTCTTCCCTCTCTCTCGCTCTCTCCCCTCTTTCTCGCTCTATCCCCTCTCTCTCGCTCTCTCCCCTCGCTCTCTCTCTCCCCTCTCCCCTCGCTCTCTCCCATCTCCCTTGCTCTCTCCCCTCGCTCTCGCCCCTCCCCTCGTTCTCTCCCCTCTCCCCTCTCACTCTCCCCTCTCCCCTCGCTCGCTCCCCTCTCTCTCGCTCTCTCCCTCTCACTCTCCCCTCTCTCGCTCCCCTCTCTCTCGCTCTCTCCCCTCGCTCTCTCCCCTCGCTCTCTCCCCTCGCTCTCTCCCCTCGCTCTCTCTCTCTCCCCTCTCACCTCGCTCTCTCCCCTCTGCCTTGCTCTCTCCCCTCTCTCCCCTCGCTCGCTCCCTCTCTCTCGCGCGCTCTCCACTCGCTCTCTTCCCTCTCTCTCGCTCCCCTCTCGCTCCCCTCTCCCTTGCTCACTCCCATCTCTCCCCTCGCTCTCTCCCCTCTCTCTCCCCTCTCTCTCTCGCTCCCCTCTCCCCTCGCTCTCTCCCCTTGCTCTCTCACTCTCTCCCCTCGCTCTCTCTCTCTCTCCCCCTTACCTCGCTCTCTCCCCTCTGCCTTGCTCTCTCCCCTCTCTCGCTCCCCTCTCTCTCTCGCGCTCTCCACTCGCTCTCTTCCCTCTTTCTCGCTCGCTCCCCTCTCTCTCCCCTCTCCCTTGATCACTCCCATCTCTCCCCTCGCTCTCTCCCCTCTCTCTCACTCTCTCTCTCCCCTCTCACCTCGCTCTCTCCCCTCTCCCCACGCTCTCTCCCCTCTCCCTTGCTCTCTCCCCTCGCTCTCTCTCCTCTCTCCCCTCGTTCTCTCCCCTCACCCCTCGCTCTCTCCCCCTCTCGCTCTCTCCCTCTCACTCTCCCCTCTCCCCTCGCTCGCTCCCCTCTCTCTCTCTCTCTCCCCTCGCTCTCTCCCCTTTCCCCTCGCTCTCTCCCCTCTCCCCTCGCACTCTCCCCTGTCCCCTCGCTCTCTCCACTCGCTCTCTCCCCTCACTCTCGCTCTCTCCCCTCGCTCTCTCCCCTCGCTCTCTCTCTCTCCCTCTCCCCGCTCTCTCCCCTTGCTCTCTCCCCTCGCTCTCTCTCCCCTCTCACCTTGCTCTCTCCCCTCTCCCCACGCTCTCTGCCCTCTCCCTTGCTCTCTCCCCTCTCTCCCCTCGCTCTCTCCCCTCTCCCCTCGCTCTCTCCCCCTCTCTCTCTCTCTCCCCTCTCACCTCGCTCTCTCCCCTCTCCCTTGCTCTCTCCCCTCGCTCTCTCCCCCTCCCCTCATTCTCTCCCCTCTCCCCTTGCGCTCTCCCCTCACCCCTCGCTCTCTTCCCTTCTCTCGCTCTCTCCCTCTCACTCTCCCCTCTCCCCTCGCTCGCTCCCCTCTCTCTCGCTCTGTCCCTCTCACTCTCCCCTCTCCCCTCTCCCCTCGCTCGCTCCCCTCTCTCTCGCTCTCTCCCCTCGGTCTCTCCCCTCGCTCTCTCCCCTCGCTCTCTCCCCTCGCTCTCTCTCTCTTTCCCCTCGCTCTCTCTCTCTCCCCTCGCTCTCTCTCTCCCCTCGCTCTCTCCCCTCGCTCTCTCTCTCTCCCCTCTCACCTCACTCTCTCCCCTCTGCCTTGCTCTCTCCCCTCTCTCCCCTCGCTCGCTCCCCTCTCTCTCTCACGCTCTCCTCTCGCTCTCTTCCCTCTCTCTCGCTCTCTCCCCTCTCGCTCTCTCCCCTCCCTCTCTCGCTCCCCTCTCCCCTCGCTCTCTCCCTCTCCCCTCGCTCTCTCCCCTTGCTCTCTCGCTCTCTCCCCTCGCTCTCTCTCTCTCCCCTCTTACCTCGCTCTCTCCCCTCTCTCGCTCCCCTCTCTCTCTCGCGCTCTCCACTCGCTCTCTTCCCTCTCTCTCGCTCGCTCCCCTCTCTCTCCCCTCTCCCTTGCACACTGCCATCTCTCCCCTCGCTCTCTCCCCTCTCTCTCGCTCTCTCCCCTCCCTCTCGCTCCCCTCTCCCCTCTCTCTCTCGCTCCCCTCTCCCCTCGCTCTCTCCCTCTCCCCTCACTCTCTCCCCTCGCTCTCTCCCTCTCCCCTCACTCTCTCCCCTTGCTCTCTCGCTCTCTCCCCTCGCTCTCTCTCCCCTCTTACCTCGCTCTCTCCCCTCTGCCTTGCTCTCTCCCCTCTCTCTCTCCCCTCTCTCTCTCGCGCTCTCCACTCGCTCTCTTCCCTCTCTCTCGCTCGCTCCCCTCTCTCTCCCCTCTCCCTTGCTCACTCCCATCTCTCCCCTCGCTCTTTCCCCCTCTCTCGCTCTCTCCCCTCTCTCTCTCTCTCCCCTCTCCCTTGCTCTCTTCCCTCGCTCTCTCCCCTCTCTCCCCGCTCCCCTCATTCTCTCCCCTCTCCCCTCGCGCTCTCCCCTCACCCCTCGCTCTCTCCCCTTCTCTCGCTCTCTCCCTCTCACTCTCCCCTCTCCCCTCTCTCTCGCTCTCTCCCCTCGCTCTCCCCTCTCCCCTCGCTCGCTCCCCTCTCTCTCGCTCTCTCCCCTCGCTCTCTCCCCTCGCTCTCTCTCTCTCCCCTCGCTCTCTCCCTTCGCTCTCTCTCTCTCCCCTCTCACCTCGCTCTCTCCCCTCTGCCTTGCTCTCTCCCCTCTCTCCCCTCGCTCGCTCCCCTCTCTCTCTCGCGCTCTCCTCTCGCTCTCTTCCCTCTCTCTCGCTCTCTCCCCTCTCTCTCACTCTCTCCCCTCCCTCTCGCTCTCTCCCCTCTCTCTCTCGCTCCTCTCTCCCCTCACTCTCTCCCTCTCCCCTCGCTCTCTCCCCTTGCTCTCTCGCTCTCTCCCTCTCTCGCTCCCCTCTCTCTCGCTCACTCCCTCTCTCTCTCTCCCCTCTCCCCTCGCTCTCTCCCCTCTCTCTCCCCTCGCTCTTACCCCTCTCTCTCCCCTCTCTCTCGCTCTTGCCCATCGCTCTCGCTCTCTCCCCTTGCTCTCTAACCTCTCTCTCACTCTCTCCCTCTCCCCTCGCTCTCTCCCCTCTCTCTCTCTCTCTCTCCCTCCTTCCTCGCTCTCTCCCCCTCCCCTCGCTCTCTCCCATCTCTCTCCCATCTCCCCTCTATCCCCTCTCTTTCTCCCCTCCCTCGCTCTCTCCCCTCGCTCTCTCCCCTCGCTCTCTCCCCTCGCTCTCTCCCCTCGCTCTCCCCTAGCTCTCTCCCCCGCTCTCTCTCCCCTCTCACCTCGCTCTCTCCCCTCTCCCTTGCTCTCTCCCCTCTCCCTTGCTCTCTCCCCTCGCTCTCTCCCCTCTCCCCTCTCTCTCCCCTCTCCCCTCGCTCTCTCCCTCTCTCTCTCCCCTCTCCCCTCGCTCGCTCCCGCTCTCCCCTCGCTCGTTCCCCCTCTCCCCTCGCTCTCTTGCTCACTCCCCTCTCCCCTCGCTCTCTCCCCTATCCCTTGCTCTCTCCACTATCCCTTGCTCTCTCCCCTCTCTCCCCTCGCTCTCTCCCCTCTCTCTCTCCCCTCTCTCCCCTCGCTCTCTCCCCTCGCTCTCGCTCTCTCCCTCCTTCCTCGCTCTCTCCCCTTGCTCTCTCCCTCTCTCTCCCCTCTCTCTCGCTCTCTCACTCCTTCCTCGCTCTCCCCTCTCTCTCACTCTCTCCCCTCTCTCTTGCTCTCTCTCACTCTCTCCCCTTACTCTCTCCCCTCTCTCTCGCTCTCTCCCCTCTCTCGCTCTCTCCCCTCTCCCCACACTCTCTCCCCTCTCCCTTGTTCTCTCCCCTCTCTCCCCTCGCTCTCAACCCTCTCCCCTCGCTCTCTCTCCTCCCTCTCTCCCTCCTCTCCCCTTTCCCCTCGCCCTCGCTCTTTCCCCTCGCTCTCTAACCTCTCTCTCGCTCTCTCCCTCTCCCCTCGCTCTCTCCCCTCTCTCTCGCTCTCTCCCCTTGCTCTCTCCCCTCTCTCTCACTCTCTCCCTCTCTCTCTCCCCTCTCACCTCGCTCCCTCCCCTCTCTCCCCTCTCTCTCGCTCTCTCCCTCCTTCCTCGCTCTCTCCCCTTGCTCTCTCCCCTCTCGCTTTCTCTCTCTCTCCCCTTGCTCTCTCCCCTCTCTCTCGTTCTCTCCCCTCTCTCACTCTCTCCCCTCTCCCTTGTTCTCTCCCCTCTCTACCCTCGCTCTCTCCCCTCTCCCATCGCTCACTCCCCTATCACCCTCGCTCTCTCCCCTCTCTCACTACCCTCGCTCTCTCCCCTCTCTCTCTACCCTTGCTCTCTCCCCTCTCTCTCGCTCTCTACCCTTGCTCTCCCCTCTCCCGTCGCTCTCTCTCCTCTCTCTCGCTCTCTCCCCTCTCCCCTCGCGCTCTCCCCCCTCTCTCGCTCTCTCCCCCCTCTCTCGCTCTCTCCTCCTTCTCCCCCTCTCTCCTCCCTCTCCCCCTCTCTCCTCCCTCTCCCCCTCTCTCCTCCCACTCTCGCTCTCTCTCCCCTCTCCCCTCGCTCTCTCCCCTCTCTCTCTCCCCTCGCTCTCTCCCCTCGCTCTCTCTACTCTCTCTCGCTCTCTCCCCTCTCCCCTCGCTCTCTCCCCTTCTCTCGCTCTCTCCCTCTATCTCTCCCCTCTCCCCTCGCTCGCTCCCCTCTCTCTCGCTCTCTCCCCTCGTTCTCTCCCCTCGCTCTCTCTCTCTCCCCTCGCTCTCTCCCCTCGTCCTCTCCCCTCTCTCTCGCTCTCTCCCTCCTTCCTCGCTCTCTCCCCTTGCTCTCTCCCCTCTCTCTCTCGCTCTCTCCCCTCGCTCTCTCCCCTCTCTCTCGCTCTCTCACTCCTTCCTCGCTCTCTCCCCTCTCTCTCGCTCTCTCCCTCTCTCTCTCCCCTCTCTCTCTCTCCCCTTACTCTCTCCCCTCTCTCTCGCTCTCTCCCCTCTCTCGCTCTCCCCACGCTCTCTCCCCTCTCCCTTGTTCTCTACCCTCTCTCCCCTCGCTCTCTCCCCTCTCTCCCCTCGCTCTCTCCCCTCTCTCTCTCCCCTCTCCCCTCTCTCTCCCCTCTCCCCTCGCTCTCTCCCTCTCTCTCTCCCCTCTCCCCTCGCTCGCTCCCGCTCTCCCCTCGCTCGTTCCCCCTCTCCCCTCGCTCTCTCGCTCACTCCCCTCTCCCCTCGCTCTCTCCCCTATCCCTTGCTCTCTCCCCTATCCCTTGCTCTCTCCCCTCTCTCCCCTTGCTCTCTCCCCCTCTCTCTCGCTCTCTCCCTCTCTCTCCCCTCTCTCTCGCTCTCTCACTCCTTCCTCGCTCTCTCCCCTCTCTCTCACTCTCTCCCCTCTCTCTTGCTCTCTCTCACTCTCTCCCCTTACTCTCTCCCCTCTCTCTCGCTCTCTCCCCTCTCTCGCTCTCTTCCCTCTCCCCACGCTCTCTCCCCTCTCCCTTGTTCTCTCCCCTCTCTCCCCTCGCTCTCTCCCCTCTCCCCTTGCTCTCTCTCCTCCCTCTCTCCCTCCTCTCCCCTCTCCCTCGCTCTTTCCCCTCGCTCTCTAACCTCTCGCTCTCTCCCTCTCCCCTCGCTCTCTCCCCCCTCTGTCGATCTCTCCCCTTGCTCTCTCCCCTCTCTCTCGCTCTCTCCCTCTCTCTCTCCCCTCTCACCTCGCTCACTCCCCTATCACCCTCGCTCTCTCCCCTCTCTCTCGCTCTCTACCCTTGCTCTCCCCTCTCCCTTCGCGCTCTCTCCCCTCTCCCGTCACGCTCTCTCTCCTCTCTCTCGCTCTCTCCCCTCTCCCCTCGCGCTCTCCCCCCTCTCTCCCCTCTCTCTCGCTCTCTCCCTCCTTCCTCGCTCTCTCCCCTTGCTCTCTCCCCTCTCGCTCTCTCTCTCTCTCCCCTTGCTCTCTCCCCTCTGTCTCGCTCTCTCCCCTCTCTCACTCTCTCCCCTCTCCCTTGTTCTCTCCCCACTCTCCCCTCGCTCTCTCCCCTCTCTCTACCCTCGCTCTCTCCCCTCTCCCCTCGCTCACTCCCCTATCACCCTCGCTCTCTCCCCTCTCTCTCGCTCTCTACCCTTGCTCTCCCCTCTCCCTTCGCGCTCTCTCCCCTCTCCCGTCACGCTCTCTCTCCTCTCTCTCGCTCTCTCCCCTCTCCCCTCGCGCTCTCCCCCCTCTCTCCCCTCTCTCTCGCTCTCTCCCTCCTTCCTCGCTCTCTCCCCTTGCTCTCTCCCCTCTCGCTCTCTCTCTCTCTCCCCTTGCTCTCTCCCCTCTGTCTCGCTCTCTCCCCTCTCTCACTCTCTCCCCTCTCCCTTGTTCTCTCCCCACTCTCCCCTCGCTCTCTCCCCTCTCTCTACCCTCACTCTCTCCCCTCTCCCCTCGCTCACTCCCCTATCACCCTCGCTCTCTCCCCTCTCTCTCGCTCTCTACCCTTGCTCTCCCCTCTCCCCTCGCGCTCTCCCCCCTCTCTCGCTCTCTCCCCCCTCTCTCGCTCTCTCCTCCCTCTCCCCCTCTCTCCTCCCTCTCCCCCTCTCTCCTCCCTCTCCCCCTCTCTCCTCCCACTCTCGCTCTCTCTCCCCTCTCCCCTCGCTCTCTCTACTCTCTCTCGCTCTCTCCCCTCTCCCCTCGCTCTCTCCCCTTCTCTCGCTCTCTCCCTCTATCTCTCCCCTCTCCCCTCGCTCGCTCCCCTCGCTCTCTCCCCTCGCTCTCTCTCTCTCCCCTCGCTCTCTCCCCTCATTCTCTCCCCTCTCTCTCGCTCTCTCCCTCCTTCCTCGCTCTCTCCCCTTGCTCTCTCCCCTCTCTCTCTCGCTCTCTCCCTCTCTCTCCCCTCTCTCTCGCTCTCTCCCTCCTTCCTCGCTCTCTCCCCTTGCTCTCTCCCCTCTCTCTCTCGCTCTCTCCCTCTCTCTCCCCTCTCTCTCGCTCTCTCACTCCTTCCTCGCTCTCTCCCCTCTCTCGCTCTCTCCCCTCTCCCCACGCTCTCTCTCCTCCCTCTCTCCCACCTCTCCCCTCGCCCTCGCTCTCGCCCCTCGCTCTCTAACCTCTCTCTCGCTCTCTCCCTCTCCCCTCGCTCTCTCCCCTCTCTCTCGCTCTCTCCCCTTGCTCTCTCCCCTCTCTCTCGCTCTCTCCCTCCTTCCTCGCTCTCTCCCCTTGCTCTCTCCCCTCTCTCTCTCGCTCTCTCCCTCTCTCTCCCCTCTCTCTCGCTCTCTCACTCCTTCCTCGCTCTCTCCCCTCTCTCGCTCTCTCCCCTCTCCCCACGCTCTCTCCCCTCTCCCTTGTTCTCTACCCTCTCTCCCCTCGCTCTCTCCCCTCTCCCCTCGCTCTCTCTCCTCCCTCTCTCCCACCTCTCCCCTCGCCCTCGCTCTCGCCCCTCGCTCTCTAACCTCTCTCTCGCTCTCTCCCTCTCCCCTCGCTCTCTCCCCTCTCTCTCGCTCTCTCCCCTTGCTCTCTCCCCTCTCTCTCGCTCTCTCCCTCTCTCTCTCCCCTCTCACCTCGCTCCCTCCCCTCTCTCTCCCCTCTCTCTCGCTCTCTCCCTCCTTCCTCGCTCTCTCCCCTCTCTCTCTCTCCCCTTGCTCTCTACCCTCTCTCTCGCTCTCTCCCCTCTCGCTCTCTCTCTCTCCCCTTGCTCTCTCCCCTCTCTCTCGCTCTCTCCCCTCTCTCGCTCTCTCCCCTCTCCCTTGTTCTCTCCCCTCTCTCCCCTCGCTCTCTCCCCTCTCTCTACCCTCGCTCTCTCCCCTCTCCCCTCGCTCACTCCCCTATCCCCTCGCTCTCTCCCCTCTCTCTCGCTCTCTCCCCTCTCCCCTCGCGCTCTCCCCCTCTCTCGCTCTCTCCCCCCTCTCTCGCTCTCTCCTCCCTCTCCCCCTCTCTCCTCCCTCTCCCCCTCTCTCCTCCCTCTCCCCCTCTCTCCTCCCACTCTCTCTCCCCTCTCCCCTCGCTCTCTCCCCTCTCCCCTCGCTCTCTCCCCTCTCCCTCTCCCCTCGCTCTCTCTCCTCTCTCTCGCTCTCTCCCCTCTCCCCTCGCTCTCTCCCCTTCTCTCGCTCTCTCCCTCTCTCTCTCCCCTCTCCCCTCGCTCGCTCCCCTCTCTCTCGCTCTCTCCCCTCGCTCTCTCCCCTCTCCCCTCGCTCTCTCCCCTCTCCCCTCGCTCTCTCCCCTTCTCTCGCTCTCTGCCTCTCTCTCTCCCCTCTCCCCTCGCTCGCTCCCCTCTCTCTCGCTCTCTCCCCTCGCTCTCTCCCTTCGCTCTCTCCCCTCGCTCTCTCTCTCCCCTCGCTCTCTCCCCCCTCTCTCGCTCTCTCCCCCCTCTCTCGCTCTCTCTCCCCCCTCTCTCGCTCTCTCCCCCCTCTCCCCTCGCTCTCTCCCCTCTCCCCTCGCTCTCTCCCCTCGCTCTCTCCCCTCTCCCCTCGCTCTCTCTCCTCTCTCGCTCTCTCCCCTCTCCCCTCGCTCTCTCCCCTCGCTCTCTCCCCTCACTCTCTCCCCTCTCCCCTCGCTCTCTCCCCTCGCTCTCTCCCTCCTCTCTCTCTCGCTCTCTCTCGCTCTCTCCCCCCCTCGCTCTTTCCCCTCTCCCCTCGCGCTCCCCCCTCTCCCCTCGCTCTCTCTCCCCTTCTCTCGCTCTCTCCCTCTCTCTCTCTCTCTCCCCTCTCCCCTCGCTCACTCCCCTCTCTCTCGCTCTCTCCCCTCGCTCTCTCCACTCGCTCTCTCTCTCCCCTCGCTCTCTCCCCTCGCTCTCTCTCTCTCTCCCCTCGCTCTCTCTCCCCTCTCACCTCGCTCTCCCCTCTCCCCACGCTCTCTCTCCTCTCCCTTGCTCTCTCCCCTCTCTCCCCTCTCTCCCCTCGCTCTCTCCCCTCTCTCTTTCGCTCTCTCCACTCGCTCTCTTCCCTCTCTCTCGCTCACTCCCATCTCTCCCCTCGGTCTCTCCCCTCTCTCTCGCTCTCTCCCCTCTCTCTCCCCTCGCACTCTCCCTCTCCCCTCGCTCTCTCCCCTTGCTCTCTCCCCTCACTCTCGCTCACTCCCTCTCTCTCTTCCCTCTCTCCTCGCTCTCTCCCCTCTCACTCACTCTCTCCCCTCGCGCTCTCCCCTCTCTATCGCTCTCTCCACCTCTCTCTAGCTCTCTCCCGCTCTCTCTCCCCTCGCTGTCTCCCCCTCCCCTTGCTCTCTCCCCGCTCTCTCCCCTCTCTCTCCTTTCCTCTCTCTCTCACCCCTCTCTCTCGCTCTCTCCCCTCACTCTCTCCCCTCTCCCCTCGCTCTCTCCCCTCTCCCCTCGCTCTCTCCCCCCTCTCTCGCTCTCTCCCCCCTCTCTCGCTCTCTCCCCCCTCTCCCCTTGCTCTCTCCCCCCTCTCTCGCTCTCTCCCCCCTCTCTCGCTCTCTCCCCCCTCGCTCTCTCTCCCCCCTCTCTCGCTCTCTCCCCCCTCTCTCGCTCTCTCCCCCCTCTCTCGCTCTCTCCCCTCTCTCGCTCTCTCTCCCCTCTCCCCTCTCCCCTCGCTCTCTCTCTCCTCTCTCTCGCTCTCTCCCCTCGCTCTCTCCCCTCTCCCCTTGCTCTCTCCCCTCTCCCCTTGCTCTCTCCCCCCTCTCTCGCTCTCTCCTCTCTCCCCTCACTCTCTCCCCTCTCTCTCGCTCTCTCTCTCTTGCGCTCTCCCCTCGCTCTCGCTCTCTCCCCTCGCTCTCTCCCCTCGCTCTCGCTCTCTCCCCTCGCGCTCTCCCCTCGCTCTCTAACCTCTCTCTCGCTCTCTCCCTCTCCCCTCGCTCTCTCCCCTCTCTCTCGCTCGCTCCCTCTCTCTCTCCCCTTTCTCTCGCTCTCTCCCTGCTTCCTCGCTCTCTCCCCTCTCTCTCGCTCTCTCCCTCCCCTCGCTCTCTCCCCTCTCTCTCGCTCTCTCCCTCTCTCTCTCCCCTCTCTCTCGCTCTCTCCCTCCTTCCTCGCTCTCTCCCCTTGCTCTCTCCCCTCTCTCTCGCTCTCTCCCTCTCTCTCTCCCCTCTCTCTCGCTCTCTCCCTCCTTCCTCGCTCTCTCCCCTCTCTCTCGCTCTCTCCCTCTCTCTCTCCCCTCGCTCTCTCCCCTCTCCCCTTGCTCTCTCCCCTCTCCCCTTGCTCTCTCACCCCTCTCCCCTCTCTCTCGCTCTCTCCCCTCTCACCTCTCTCTCCCCTCTCTCTCTCCCCCTCTCTCCCTCTCGCTCTCTCTCTCTCCCCTCTCTCTCTCCCCTCTCTCTCTCCCCTCTCTCTCTCTCTCCCTCTCTCTCTCTCTCCCTCCCCCTCTCTCTCTCTCTCCGTCCCCTCTCTCTCTCCCCTCGCTCTCTCTCCCCCTCTCCCTCTCTCTCTCCCCTCTCCCTCTCCCCCTCTCTCTCTCTCCCTCTCTCTCTCCCCTCTGCCCTCTCCACTCTCTCTCTCTCCCTCTCTCTCGTGCTCGCCCCTCTCTCGCTCTCTCCACTCTCCCCTCGCTCTCTCCCCTCTCCCTCGCTCTCTCCACTCTCTCTCCCCTCTCTCTCGTGCTCTCCCCTCTCTCTCTCCCCTCTCTCTCGCTCTCTCTCGCTCTCTCCCTCCTTCCTCGCTCTCTCCCCCTATCTCTCCCCTCGCTCTCTCCCCTCTCCCTTGCTCTCTCCCCTCGCTCTCTCCCCTCTCCCCTCGCTCTCTCCCCGCTCCCCTTGCTCTCTCCCCTCTACCCTCGCTCTCTCCCCTTGCTCTCTCCCCCTCCCCTCGCTCTCTCCCCTTGCTCTCTCCCCTCTCCCCTCGCTCTCTCTCCCCTCTCCTGTCACTCTCTCCCCTCTCCCCTTGTTCTCTCCCCTCTCCCCTCGCTCTCTCCCCCCTCTCTCGCTCTCTCTCCCCTCTCCCCTCGCTCTCTCCCCTCTCCCCTCGCTCTCTCCCCTCTTCCCTCGCTCTCTCCCCTCTCCCCTCGCTCTCTCCCCTCTCCCCTCGCTCTCTCCCCTCTCCCCTCGCTCTCTCCCCTCTTCCCTCGCTCTCTCTCCCCTCTCCTGTCACTCTCTCCCCTCTCCCCTTGTTCTCTCCCCTCTCCCCTCGCTCTCTCCCCCCTCTCTCGCTCTCTCTCCCCTCTCCCCTCGCTCTCTCCCCTCTCCCCTCGCTCTCTCCCCTCTTCCCTCGCTCTCTCCCCTCTCCCCTCGCTCTCTCCCCGCTCCCCTTGCTCTCTCCCCTCTACCCTCGCTCTCTCCCCTTGCTCTCTCCCCCTCCCCTCGCTCTCTCCCCTTGCTCTCTCCCCTCTCCCCTCGCTCTCTCTCCCCTCTCCTGTCACTCTCTCCCCTCTCCCCTTGTTCTCTCCCCTCTCCCCTCGCTCTCTCCCCCCTCTCTCGCTCTCTCTCCCCTCTCCCCTCGCTCTCTCCCCTCTCCCCTCGCTCTCTCCCCTCTTCCCTCGCTCTCTCCCCTCTCCCCTCGCTCTCTCCCCTCTCCCCTCGCTCTCTCCCCTCTCCCCTCGCTCTCTCCCCCTTCCCTCGCTCTCTCTCCTCTCTCTCGCTCTCTCCCCTCGCTCTCTCCCCTCTCCCCTCGCTCTCTCCCCTCTCCCCTCGCTCTCTCCCCTCTCCCCTCACTCTCTCCCCTCTCCCCTCACTCTCTCTGTCCTCTCTCTCGCTCTCTCCCCTCTCCCCTTGCTCTCTCCCCTCTCCCCTTGCTCTCTCCCCTCTCTCTCTCCCCCTCTCTCGCTCTCTCCCCCCTCTCTCGCTCTCTCCCCTCGCGCTCCCCCCTCCCCTCGCTCTCTCTCCCCTTCTCTCGCTCTCTCCCTCTCTCTCTCCCCTCTCTCACTCCCCTCTCTCTCGCTCTCTCCCCTCGCTCTCTCTCTCTCCCCTCGCTCTCTCTCTCTCCCCTCTCACCTCGCTCTCCCCTCTCCCCTCGCTCTCTCCCCTCTCCCTTGCTCTCTCCCCTCTCCCTTGCTCGCTCCCCTCTCTCTCTCGCTCTCTCCACTCGCTCTCTTCCCTCTCTCTTGCTCACTCCCATCTCTCCCCTCGGTCTCTCCCCTCTCTCTCGCTCTCTCCCCCCTCTCTCTCTCTCCCCTCTCCCCTCGCTCTCTCCCTCTCTCTCCCCCCCTCTCTCGCTCACTCCCTCTCTCTCTCCCCCTCCCCTCGCTCTCCCCTCTCTCTCGCTCTCTCCCCTCGCGCTCTCCCCTTTCTCTCGCTCTCTCCCCTTGCGCTCTCCCCTCTCTCTCGCTCTCTCCCCTCTCTCTAGCTCTCTCCCTCTCTCTCTCCCCTCGCTGTCTCCCCCTCCCCTCGCTCTGTCCCCGCTCTCTCCCCTCTCTCTCCCCTCTCTCTCCCCTTTCCTCTCTCTCTCTCCCCTCTCTCTCGCTCTCTCCCCTCTCCCCTCACTCTCTCCCCTCTCTCTCGCTCTCTCCCCTCTCCCCTTGCTCTCTCCCCTCGCGCTCCCCCCCTCTCTTGCTCTCACCCCTCTCTCGCTCTCTCCCCCCTCTCTCGCACTCTCCCCCCTCTCTCACCTCTCTCCCCCCTCTCTCGCTCTCTCTCCCCTCTCCCCTCGCTCTCTCCCCTCTCCCCTCGCTATCTCTCCTCTCTCTCGCGCTCTCCCCTCGCTCTCTCCCCTCGCTCTCTCCCCTCTCCCCTCGCTCTCTCCCCTCTCCCCTCGCACTCTCCCCTCTCCCCTAACTCTCTCCCCTCTCCCCTTGCTCTCTCCCCTCTCCCCTCGCTCTCTCCCCTCTCCCCTCGCTCTCTCCCCTCTCTCTCTCCCCCTCTCTTGCTCTCTCTCGCTCTCTCCCCCCTCTCTCCCCTCTCCCCTCGCGCTCCCCCCTCTCCCCTCGCGCTCCCCCCTTCTCTCGCTCTCTCCCTCTCTCTCTCCCCTCTCCCCTCGCTCACTCCCCTCTCTCTCGCTCTCTCCCACGCTCTCTCCCCTTGCTCTCTCTCTCTCCCCTCGCTCTCTCTCTCTCTCCCCTTGCTCTCTCTCTCTCCCCTCTCACCCCGCTCTCCCCTCTCCCCACGCTCTCTCCCCTCTCCCTTGCTCTCTCCCCTCTCTCCCCTCGCTCTCCCCTCTCCCTTGCTCGCTCCCCTCTCTCTCTCGCTCACTCCCATCTCTCCCCTCGGTCTCTCTCCTCTCCCCTCGCTCTCTCCCTCTCCCCTTGCTCTCTCCCCTTGCTCTCTCCCCTCTCTCTCTCGCTCTCTCCCTCTCTCTCTCTCCCTCTCTCTCTCTCCCTCTGCCCTCTCTCTCTCCCCTCTCTCTCGCTCTCTCCCCTCTCCCCTCACTCTCTCCCCTCTCTCTCGCTCTCTCTCTCTTGCGCTCTCCCCTCTCCCCTCGCTCTCCCCTCTCCCTCTCTCTCTCTCTCTCTCCCCTCGCTCTCTCCCCTCGCTCTCTCCCCTCGCTCTCTAACCTCTCTCTCGCTCTCTCCCTCTCCCCTTGCTCTCTCCCCTCTCTCTCGCTCTCTCCCTCCCTCTCGCCCCTCTCTCTCTCCCCTCTCTCTCGCTCTCTCCCTCCTTCCTCGCTCCCTCCCCTCTCTCTCGCTCTCCCTCCCCTCTCTCTCTCCCCTCTCTCTCGCTCTCTCCCTCCTTCCTCGCTCCCTCCCCTCTCTCTCGCTCTCTCCCTCCCCTCACTCTCTCCCCTCTCTCTCGCTCTCTCCCTCCCTCTCTCCCCTCTCTCTCCCCTCTCTCTCTCCCCTCTCTCTCGCTCTCTCCCTCCTTCCTCGCTCCCTCCCCTCTCTCTCGCTCTCTCCCTCTCTCCCTCCCCTCGCTCGCTCCCCTCTCTCTCGCTCTCACCCTCTCTCTCTCCCCTCGCTCTCTCCCCTCTCCCCTTGCTCTCTCCCCTCTCCCCTTGCTCTCTCACCGCTCACCCTCGCTCTCTCCCCTCTCCCCTCTCTCTCTCCCCTCTCTCTCGCTCTCTCCCCTCTCCCCTCTCTCTCGCTCTCTCCCCTCTCCCCTCTCTCTCACTCTCTCCCCTCTCCCCTCTCTCTCGCTCTCTCCCCTCTCACCTCTCTCTCTCCCCTCTCTCTCTCTCCCCTCTCTCTCTCCACTCTCTCTCTCTCCCCTCTCTCTCGCTCCCCTCTCTCTCGCTCCCCTCTCTCTCGCTCCCCTCTCTCTCGCCCCTCTCTCTCCCTCCTCTCTCTCCCCCCTCTCTCTCCCCCTCTCTCCCCTCGCACTCTCTCCCTCTCTCTCTCCCCTTGCTCTCTCCCCTCTCCCCTTGCTCTCTCCCCTTGCTCTCTCACCCCTCTCCCCTCTCTCTCTCCCTCTCTCTCGCTCTCTCCCTCCCTCTCTCCCCTCTCTCTCCCCTCTCTCTCTCCCCTCTCTCTCGCTCTCTCCCTCCTTCCTCGCTCCCTCCCCTCTCTCTCGCTCTCTCCCTCTCTCCCTCCCCTCGCTCGCTCCCCTCTCTCTCGCTCTCTCCCTCTCTCTCTCCCCTCGCTCTCTCCCCTCTCCCCTTGCTCTCTCCCCTCTCCCCTTGCTCTCTCACCGCTCTCCCTCGCTCTCTCCCCTCTCCCCTCTCTCTCTCCCCTCTCTCTCGCTCTCTCCCCTCTCCCCTCTCTCTTGCTCTCTCCCCTCTCCCCTCTCTCTCACTCTCTCCCCTCTCCCCTCTCTCTCGCTCTCTCCCCTCTCTCTCTCTCCCCTCTCTCTCTCCACTCTCTCTCTCTCCCCTCTCTCTCGCTCCCCTCTCTCTCGCTCCCCTCTCTCTCGCTCCCCTCTCTCTCGCCCCTCTCTCTCCCTCCTCTCTCTCCCCCCTCTCTCTCCCCCTCTCTCCCCTCGCACTCTCTCCCTCTCTCTCTCCCCTCTCTCTCTCCCCTCTCCCTCTCTCTCCCTCTCTCTCTCCCTCTCTCTCTCCCTCTCTCTCTCCCTCTCGCTCTCTCCCTCTCTCTCCCCTCTCCCCTCTGCCCTTTCCCCTCTCTCTCTCTCTCGCGCTCGCCCCTCTCTCACTCTCTCCACTCGCTCTCTCCCCTCTCCCTCGCTCTCTCCACTCTCTCTCCCCTCTCTCTTCCCTCGCTCTCTCTCTCCCCCCTCGCTCTCTCTCTCTCTCTCTCCCCTCGCTCTCTCCACTCTCTCTCCTCTCGCTCTCTCTCTCTCTCCCTCGCTCTCACCCCTCTCTCTCTCCCCTCCTCCCCTCTCTCCCCTCTCTCTCCCCTCGCTCTCTCTCTCTCCCCTCGCTCTCTCCCCTCTCTCTCTCCCCTCTCTCCCCCTCCTTCGCTCTCTCCCCTCTCCCTCTCTCCCCTCGCTCTCTCCCGCTCTCCCTCTTCCCTCTCCCTCGCTCTCTCCCCTCGCTCTCTCCTGTTCTCCCCTCTCTCTCTTCCCTCTCCCTCGCTCTCTCCCCTCGCTCTCTCCCCTCACTCTCTCCTCTCTCTCGCTCTCTCCCCTCTCCCCTTGCTCTCTCCCCTCGCTCTCCCCCCCCTCGCTCTCACCCCTCTCTCGCTCTCTCCCCCCTCTCTCCGCTCTCTCTCTCTCTCCCCTCGCTCTCGCTCTCTCCCCTCTCTCTCTCCCCTCTCTCTCTCTACCCTTTCTCCCCTCTCTCTCTCCTCGCTCTCGCACTCTCCCCTCTCTCTCTCTCTCTCCCCCTTCTCTCGCACTCTCCCCTCTCTCTCTCCCTCACTCCCCTCGCTCTCTCCCCTCTCCCTCTCCCCTCTCTCTCGCGCTCTCCCCTCTCTCTCGCTCTCTCCCCTCTCTGTCCCCTCACTCTCTCTCTCTCTCGCTCTCTCCCCTCTCTGTCTCCCCTCTCTCTCGCTCTCTCCCCTCTCTCTCCCTCCCTCTCTCTCTCGCTCTCTCCCCTCGCTCTGCTCTCTCTCTCTCGCTCTCTCCCCTCTCTCTCACGCTCTCCGCTCTCTCTCCCCTCTCTCTCTCGCTCACTCCCTTCGCTCTCTCCCCTCTCTCTCTCTCTCCCCTCTCTCCCCCTCCCTCGCTCTCTCCCCTCTCTCCCTCTCCCTCGCACTCTCCCCTCTCTCTCCCCTCTCTCTCTCTCGCTCTCTCCCCTCTCTCTCTCCCCTCTCTCTCCCTCCCTCGCTCTCTCCCCTCTCCCCCTCCCTCGCTCTCTCCCCTCTCTCCCTCACTCTCTCCCCTCTCTCTCTCCCCTCGCTCTCTCCCCTCTCTCTCGCTCTCTCCCGTCTCTCTCTCTCGCTCTCTCCCCCTCTCCCGTCTCTCTCTCCCTCGCTCTCTCCCCTCGCTCTCTCCCCTCTCTCGCTCACTCCCCTGCTCTCTCCCCTCTCTCTCTCCCCTCTCTCTCTCTCCCTCTCTCTCCCTCTCTCCCCTCTCCCTCGCTCTCTCCCCTCTCCCTCTCTCTCTCCCCCCTCTCTCTCGCTCTCTTCCCTCTCTCTCGCTCTCTCCCCTCTCTCTCTCCCTCCCCCTCTCTCTCGCTCTCTCCCCTCTCTCTCGCTCTCTCCCCTCTCTCTCGCTCTCTCTCTCCCCCCTCTCTCTGTCTCTCTCCCCTCTCTCTCTCTCGCTCTCTCCCCTCGCTCTCTCCCCTCGCTCTCACTCTCTCCCCTCTCTCTCCCCTCGTTCTCTCTCTCTCTCTCGCTCTCTCCCCTCTCTCTCGCTCTCTCCCCTCTCTCTCTCCCGCCCTCTCTCTCTCTCACTCTCTCCCCTCTCTCTCTCTCCCCTCTCCCTCGCTCTCTCCCCTCTCCCTCGCTCTCTCCCCTCTCTCTCTCTCTCCCCCCTCTCTGTCGCTCTCTCCCCCTCTCTCTCTCGCTCTCTCCCCCTCTCTCTTTCTCGCTCTCTCCCCCTCTCTTTCTCGCTCTCTCCCCTCGCTCTCTCTCGCTCTCTCCCCTCGCTCTCACTCTCTCCCCTCTCTCCCCTCGCTCTCTCTCTCTCTCGCTCTCTCCCCTCTCTCTCGCTCTCTCCCCTCTCTCTCTCTCCCTCCCTCTCTCTCTCGCTCTCTCCCCTCTCTCTCTCTCTCTCCCCTCTCTCTCTCTCTCTCCCCTCTCTCTCTCTCCCTCTCTCTCTCCCTCTCTCCCCTCTCCCTCGCTCTCTCCCCTCTCTCTCTCTCTCTCTACCCCCTCTCTGTCGCTCTCTCCCCCTCTCTCTCTCGCTCTCTCCCCCTCTCTCTTTCTCGCTCTCTCCCCCTCTCTCTTTCTCGCTCTTTCCCCTCGCTCTCTCTCGCTCTCTCCCTCTCTCTCTCGCTCTCCCCCTCTCTCTCTCTCTCGCTCTCTCCCCCTCTCTCTCTCGCTCTCCCCCTCTCTCTCTCGCTCTCCCCCTCTCTCTCTCTCTCTCCCCCTCTCTCTCTCTCTCGCTCTCTCCCCCTCTCTCTCTCGCTCTCTCCCCCCTCTCTCGCTCTCTCCCCCTCTCTCTCTCTCGCTCTCTCCCCCTCTCTCTCTCGCTCTCTCCCCCCCTCTCTCTTGCTCTCCCCTCGCTCTCGCTCTCTCCCCCTCTCTCTCGCTCTCTCCCCTCTCTCTTGCTCTCTCCCCTCTCTCTCCCCTCTCTTTTGCTCTCTCCCCTCTCTCTCCCCTCTCTCTCTCTCCCCCCTCTCTCTCCCCTCTCTCTCTCCCCTCTCTCTCCCCTCTCTCTCTCCCTCCCCCCTCTCTCTCCCCCTCTCTCTCCCCTCTCTCTCTCACCCCCTCTCCCCCCTCTCTCTCCCCTCTCTCTCTCTCCCCCCCCTCCCATCTCTCTCTCCCCCTCTCTCTCCCCTCTCTCTCTCTCTCCCCCCTCTCTCTCTGTCTCTCCCCTCGCTCTCGCTCTCCCCTCGCTCTCGCCCTCTCTCTCTCTCTCCCCCTCTCTCTCTCTCCCCCTCTCTCTCTCCCCCTCTCTTTCCCCCTCTCTCTCTCTCCCCCTCTCTCTCTCTCTCTCCCCCTCTCGCTCTCTCCCCCTCTCTCGCTCTCTCCCCCTCTCTCTCTCTCGCTCTCTCCCCCCTCTCTCTCTCGTTCTCTCCCCCCCTCTCTCTTGCTCTCCCCTCGCTCTCGCTCTCTCCCCCTCTCTCTCGCTCTCTCCCCTCTCTCTTGCTCTCTCCCTCTCTCTCCCCTCTCTTTTGCTCTCTCCCCTCTCTCTCCCCTCTCTCTCTCTCCCCCCTCTCTCTCCCCTCTCTCTCTCCCCTCTCTCTCCCCTCTCTCTCTCCCTCTCTCTCTCCCCTCTCTCTCTCGCCCCCGCTCCCCCCTCTCTCTCCCCTCTCTCTCTCTCTCCCCCCCCCTCTCCCATCTCTCTCTCCCCCTCTCTCTCCCCTCTCTCTCTCTCTCCCCCCTCTCTCTCTGTCTCTCCCCTCTCTCTCGCTCTGCCTCCCGCTCTCTCGCTCTCTCCCCTCCCTCTCTCCCTCTCCCTGTTTGTCTATACCAGTCGCTGTTGTGCGATGTGGAACTTGCTGGGACCCTGGGATAGAAACGGAGCACAGCATTAAGACTCCCGAGTCCCCCAGTCTCGCGCTTCCTGGACTGGCCTGTTACCGATCAGAGGCAAGAAATGGTTTTGTTTCATCTGAAGGGACGCCTCTGGTGTTAACTGAGACTCCAAACAGAGAGCCAGAAACAGTTTCTTTAATCATATTGTTCACAGCCTGAGCTGCATCACTGCCCCTAAGCCACATATGAACATCCTGAGAGTGTTAACTCCCTGAAGTATTTGGAGATGAGAGCAGGAATGCCAATCTTTGCTACAGTGAGGAACAAGGCTTCCTGTCTAATGCCCTGACAGAAGGGCCGCGTTATCCCGTT
The DNA here is from genome assembly GCF_037043375.1 of Chiloscyllium plagiosum. Taxonomy (NCBI): domain Eukaryota; kingdom Metazoa; phylum Chordata; class Chondrichthyes; order Orectolobiformes; family Hemiscylliidae; genus Chiloscyllium; species Chiloscyllium plagiosum. The sequence goes on along the minus strand of NW_028270218.1, from coordinate 418,805 downwards.
TTATTGCAATATTAATTACCTCCCTCTGAAGTCAGATTCTTTCCGAAATTGGAAATTGATCCGTCCGGAGAGAAGGGTCAATCGGAATTCGTCCCGTCCTGTCCCGCGGCTGATCTCTCTGGCACTGACCCCAATCCCGCTCCGGAATTGCGAGGGGGTGAGCTGGAGACTTCCACCAGCGGGCTGTGTTGGCAAAATCCAGAGCCTGCCCACGCCGCCTCACCAGGTGGATCAGCTCAGGCGCAGGTCTGGTGACCACCCAGTGTCCCGACACGGTGCACCCCTCCCCAACCCTGTAACCCCGTCCAGCCCCGACACCCCCTACCTATCTCTGTAACCCCTTCCAGCACCTACACCCCCTCCCTATCTCTGTAACCCCCTCCAGCCCCTACACCCCCTCCCTATCTCTGTAACCCCCTCCAGCCCCTACCTCCCTCCCTATCTGTGTAACCCCCCCTCTGTGTTTTTCCAAATCTACCTTCCTGACAATATCCTTTCCTCCTCCAGCCTGATACAGAGGAACAGGAGGCCATTCAGCCCCTCCTCCTACAGCCTGGTGTCCAGGAACAGGAGGCCATTCAGCCCCTCCTCCTCCAGCCTGATACAGAGGAACAGGAGGCCATTCAGCTCCTCCTCCTCCAGCCTGGTGTCCAGGAACAGGAGGCCATTCAGCCCCTCCTCCTCCAGCCTGTTACACAGCAAAAGAGGCCATTCAGCCCCTCCTCCTCCAACCTGGTACACAGGAACAGGAGGCCATTCAGACCCTCCTCCTCCTCCAGCCTGGTACACAGGAACAGGAGGCCATTCAGCCCCTCCTCCTCCAGCCTGTACACAGGAACAGGAGGCCATTCAGACCCTCCTCCTCCAGCCAGGTACACAGGAACAGGAGGCCATTCAGCCCCTCCTCCTCCAGCCTGTACACAGGAACAGGAGGCCATTCAGACCCTCCTCCTCCAGCCAGGTACACAGGAACAGGAGGCCATTCAGCCCCTCCTCCTCCAGCCTGTTACACAACAACAGGAGGCCATTCAGCCCCTCCTCCTCCAGCCTGGTACACAGCAACAGGAGGCCATTCAGCCCCTCCTCCTCCAGCCTGGTACACAGCAACAGGAGGCCATTCAGCCCCTCCTCCTCCAACCTGGTACACAGCAACAGGAGGCCATTCAGCCCCTCCTCCTCCAGCCTGGTACACAGCAACAGGAGGCCATTCAGCCCCTCCTCCTCCAACCTGGTACACAGCAACAGGAGGCCATTCAGCCCCTCCTCCTCCAACCTGGTACACAGGAACAGGAGGCCATTCAGACCCTCCTCCTCCAGCCTGTTACACAACAACAGGAGGCCATTCAGCCCCTCGTCCTCCAGCCTGTTACACTGTGACAGGAGGCCATTCAGCCCCGCCTCCCCCTCCAGCCTGGTACACAGGGACAGGAGGTGACCATTCGGCCTGTCCCACCACTCAGTGACAGTTCCATATCCGTGCTCTCCCTCCCTGTCCTAGTTCTGCAAAACCTCAGCGCCATCCCAAAAAAAGCAAAGACTTCCCTGCTCCGAGATTTATGCACCACTCATGAACGGAGTGGTTTTTGTGTTTTTCGGTGGGCGAGTTGGGGTGGGCGAATTGTCCGACAGTTCCAGATTACCATCCGCGCACACTGTGCACACATATGTCCCGAGACCCACACGCACTGACACACACAGACATACAACCCACACACCCACACACGCACATGCATATACAAAGGCACACGCACACACACACAAAGACACATACACACGCATGCATACACAGACACATGCACACACATGTATACACAAAGACATGCACACGCACACGCATTGACACACACACGCGCATACACAATGACACACACACACACAGATACACATAGACACATACATGCACACACATACATACAAAAAGACACATGCACACACACTGACACACACAGACATACAATACATACACATGCACGTGCATACACAGACACATGCACACACATGTATACACAAAGACATGCACACGCACACGCTTTGACACACAGACATACAATACAGTCACACACACGTGCTTACACGACACATGCACACGCAGACACATACATGCACACACATACATACACACAGATACACAAAGACACATACACACACGCATGCATACAAAAAGACACATGCACACGCACTGACACACACAGACATACAATACCTACACACACGTGCATACACAGACACATGCACACACATGTATACACAAAGACATGCACACACACACGCACTGACACACAGACATACAATACATTCACACACATGTGCATACATGACACATGCACACGCAGACACATAGATACATACATGCACACACATGCATACACAGATACACAAAGACACATACACACACGCATGCATACAAAAAGACACATGCACACGCACTGGCACACACAGACATACAAAACATAGACACACACGTACGCATACACACACACACACACACACACACACACACACGTGAGGAAGTGCTTCCTGATACAATCTGGAATGGCCCAATTTGAGTTGAGCCTTCCTGACTGCCTGTCATGTCCTGACGACGAGGGGGAATCGTTTCTCTGTAACTACTCTGTCACATCCATTAACTGGCATAGACACTTGAACAGACACCTCACTTGAGAGATTACAAGCCTAGTCTTTGAAAGTCGTGCTCGGGATTTTACCTTCGAGACCCCTGGTATCCTCGTGGTCATCCACTCCCCATTTCTTAGCTAGTTTTGAACCCAAACTCCCTTTCCTTTGGAATGAAAGACAGAAGCTGCTGGAAAAGCTCAGCAGGTCTGGCAGTGTCTGTGAAGAGAAACCAGGAGTTAACATTTCGGCCCGGGCTCAGAACCCTCTCTCTTTCAGGCTGCCCCACTCAATTATTTGCTTTGGAATCAACCTGTCAAAGCCTCACGCTCTGACACTGGTTAATATCTCGTAACAGTCGCCTCGTCGCTACATTCCCGGAATAATAACGTGGCTGCTCAAAAATCCAGATTGGCAGTTTCCAGTTTGAAAACTTCAAATCCGTTTGGTTTTCATAAACCTGGGATCGGGATCCCAAAAATCTACCTTCGCAATCCTACATAAATCTCTTCCAACTACCAGCATCGGGCAGAAATTGCAAAAGTTTGAACACACATGCCAATAGATTTAAGGATAGCCTCACTCCTGCTGGGTATCCTGAATGGATCGCTCCAGTTTTAAATTTAATGTTGATCTCACTCTCTGTGCACCTTCTCTACACTGTAACATTGTATTTCTCGCTTTGCTAATCACCCGAATGCATTTTGCCTGGGCTACGGGCAAAATAAAATACATGGGGCCGTTTTCCCCGGAGCGTCGGAGGCTGAGGGGTGACCTTATAGAGGTTTACAAAATCATGAGGGGCATGGATAGGGTAAATAGACAAAGTCTTTCCCCTGGGGTGGGGGAGTCCAGAACTATAGGTTTAGGGTGAGAGGGGAAAGACATAAAAGAGACCTAAGATTCGATTCGATTCCCTACAGCGTGGAAACAGGCCCTGCGGCCCAACCAGTCCACACCGACCCTCTGAAGAGTAACCCACCCAGACCCATTCCCCTCTGACTAACACTACGGACAATTTAGCCTGGCCAATTCGCCTGACCTGCACATCTTTGGACTGTGGGAGGAAACCGGAGCAAACTCACGCAGACACGTGGCGGCACGGTGGCACAGTGGTTAGCACTGCTGCCTCACAGCGCCAGAGACCTGGGTTCAATTCCCGCCTCAGGCGACTGACTGTGTGGAGTTTGCA
>NW_028270218.1:110000-112500 GCF_037043375.1 Chiloscyllium plagiosum | reverse complement strand
TCTCTCACACACACACTGTCTCTCTCTCTCTCTCGCACACACACACAGTCTCTCTCTCACACACACAGTCTCTCTCACACACACACTGTCTCTCTCTCTCACACACACACTGTCTCTCTCTCTCTCACACACACACACAGTCTCTCTCTCTCACACACCCACACAGTCTCTCTCTCTCTCTCACACACGCCGTCTCTCTCTCTCACACACACAGTCTCTCACACACACACTGTCTCTCTCTCACACACACACTGTCTCTCTCTCTCTCACACACACAGTCTCTCTCTCTCTCTCACACACATTCTCTCTCTCACACACACAGTCTCTCTCTCCCACACACTCTATCTCTCTCTCACACACACACTGTCTCTCTCTCTCTCTCGCACACACACACAGTCTCTCTCTCACACACACAGTCTCTCTCACACACACACTGTCTCTCTCTCTCACACACACACTGTCTCTCTCTCTCACACACACAGTCCCTATCTCACACACACACAGTCTCTCTCTCACACACACAGTCTCTCTCTCCCACACACACACAGTCTCTCTCGCACACACGCAGTCTCTCTCTCTCACACACTGTCTCTCTCTCTCTCAAACACACAGTGTCCCTCTCTCTCTCACAAACACAGTCTCTCTCTCTCTCTCACGCACACACACAGTCTCTCTCTCACGCACACACAGTCTCTCTCTCTCTCACGTACACACACAGTCTCTCTCTCACACACAAATCTCTCTCTCTCTCTCACGCACACACACTGTCTCTCACGCACACACAGTCTCTCTCTCACGCACACACACAGTCTCTCCCTCTCTCTCTCACACACACAGTCTCTCTCTCTCTCTCACGCACACACACAGTCTCTCTCTCTCACGCACACTCACAGTCTCTCTCTCACACACACACACAGTCTCTCTCTCACACACACACAGTCTCTCTCTCTCACGCACACACACAGTCTCTCTCTCTCTCACACAGTCTCTCTCTCTCACACACACAGTGTCCCTCTCTGCCACACTCACATAGTCCCTCTCTCTCACACACACATCGTCCCTCTCTCTCACGCTCACATAGTCCCTCTCTCTCATGCACACATAGTCCCTCCCTCTCATGCACACATAGTCCCTCCCTCTCATGCACACATAGTCCCTCTCTCTCACACTCAACTAGTCCCTCTCTCTCACACACACATCGTCCCTCTCTCTCACACACACATCGCCCTCTCTCTCACGCTCACATAGTCCCTCTCTCTCATGCACACATAGTCCCTCCCTCTCATGCACACATAGTCCCTCTCTCTCATACTCAACTAGTCCCTCTCTCTCACACACACATAGTCCCTCTCTCTCACACACACATAGTCCCTCTCTCTCACACACACATAGTCCCTCTCTCTCACACACACACATCGTCCCTCTCTCTCACGCTCACATAGTCCCTCTCTCTCATGCACACATAGTCCCTCTCTCTCATGCTCACATACTCTCTTTCTCTCACTCACATATAGTCCCTCTCTCTCACACACGTATCGTCCCTCTCTCTCACGCACATATAGTCCGTCTCTCTCATGCTCACATTGTCCCTCTCTCTTACACTCACATAGTCCCTCTCTCTCACGCTCACATTGTCCCTCTCTCACGCTCAGATAGTCCCTCTCTCTCACGCTCACATAGTCCCTCTCTCTCACACTCACATAGTCCCTCTCTCTCACACACACATAGTCCCTCTCTCTCACGCTCACATAGTCCCTCTCTCTCACGCACACATAGTCCCTCCCTCTCATGCACACATAGTCCCTCTCTCTCACACTCAACTAGTCCCTCTCTCTCACACACACATAGTCCCTCCCTCTCACACTCACATATTCCCTCACTCTCACACACACATAGTCCCTCTCTCTCACACACACATAGTCCCTCTCTCTCACGCTCAGATAGTCCCTCTCTCTCACGCTCACATTGTCCCTCTCTCACGCTCAGATAGTCCCTCTCTCTCACGCGCACACAGTCCCTCTCTCTCACACACACATAGTCCCTCTCTCTCACACACACATAGTCCCTCTCTCTCACACTCACATAGTCCCTCTCTCTCACACGCACATAGTCCCTCTCTCTCACACACACATAGTCCCTCTCTCTCACACACACATTGTCCCTCTCTCTCACACTCACATAGTCCCTCTCTCTCACACACACATAGTCCCTCTCTCTCACACACACATAGTCCCTCTCTCTCACACACACATAGTCCCTCTATCTCACACACACATAGTCCCTCTCTCTCACACACACATAGTCCCTCTATCTCACACACACATAGTTCCTCTATCTCACACACACATAGTCCCTCTCTCTCTCTCACACACACAGTCCCTCTCTCTCACGCACACATAGTCCCTCTCTCTCACGCACACATAGTCCCTCTCTCTCACGCACACATAGTCCCTCTCTCTCACGCACACACAGTCCCTCTATCTCACACACACATAGTCCC
>NW_028270217.1:0-105125 GCF_037043375.1 Chiloscyllium plagiosum | reverse complement strand
GAATCTTTATTCCGTTTCCTCCAGCAGGAAGATAAGAAGCAGCCAAGTACATCGCAGGTTTTAGCAAATCTTGGTTTAAAGTGATCCTTCTACTGATGGCTTGAACGTAATCAAAGAGAATTTCCTGTGTTAAGAGCAGCGCTGTGTCATTGCTTAGTTTTGGGGGTCCGGAGGCTGTGGACATGGTTCGTTCCATTAGCACTTCAAATAGTGTAATTTCCGTCGCGCGGTTTCCCTGTCCACTTACTATGTGAAGCACCAGTGGCCGGCCGTCTGGCCAAGCCAGTCCTGTGTCCCGAGTGATTTGGGGGAAGGTGGTTTTGAGGGTGCTGTTCATTGTCTCCAATATTCCTGATGACGGGGGATGGTACAGAATGTGGTATCTCCTGGGTATTCCGAGGGTGTCACAGTCAGCAGTAATGAGCTTCGCGGAGAAATTGGCACCATACCCCGTATGTTTGTATGCGCCTGGGGATAGAAAACTCTGGTAATAACGTCCTGCAGGATACACTTTACCACTGCTCTGGCGTCATTTTTTTTTGATGGGTAATGAGTCTACCCATTTTGAAAACGTGTCGACAATAACTATTCCTCCTTCTGAGGCGTGAGGACAAGGTCAATTAGACGATGAGTGAATAGACCATCAGGAACTGGAATGTAGTCACGTTTGGCCATCGACTTCCCTGCATTTTTCGGTAGACAGATGAGGCACTGTGACAGCAGAGCTAAGGCAGCTTCAGCGACTCCCGCTGCATACCCAGGAATGGCTGACAGCATCTTGCCTGTGTGTTCGATTCCGTGTACCACCAGGGCCAATAAGTGCAGGTAGGCTTTCAGTTAAATGATGCAGCGGTGGGTAAGAACCTGTAAGAACGGTGATTGTACGGCACCAGTGCGGGCTCTTGCAGCCCTCTCTTCTGGCGTGGCGGTTTGCTGTGCTGTTGGGTCTGCATCGAGAGAGTCGGGGGACTCTGGAGTTTCACCACCGTGGGGGTTTGCAGGACATAAGTGGCAATGAGTAGTGCAGATTCCCGGGTGGCTGCATCAGCTGAGGCATTTGCTTGGTTGACGGGATCGGTGGCAGAGTTATTGGTATCACATTTTATAATTGCGACAGCGGCAGGTAGCAGGACTGCTTGTTGGATGTTAGCAACGAGTGCAGCATGTTGGAGTGGTCTCCCTGCAAAGCTGATAAACATCCTTTGTTTCCACATTGTGCCAAAGTCCTGAACGACTCCAAAGGCACATCTGGAGTCTGTGTACATATTGGCTGTGCTACCCTGTGCCGGGAGGCAGGCTCTGGTGAGAGCAAAGAACTCTGCCGCCTGTGTGGACACCCCATATGGTAATGCAGTTGATTCGAGAGTGGTGATGGGGGTGCAAATGGCTTGGCCTGCTATTGTGTACTTGTCTGATGGCCGGAAGGAAGAGCCGCTGGTGAAAAGAATCTGGTCCGGGTTTTCTCAGACTGGTCAGGACACCTGCTGAACCAGGCGAAAGTGAGGACTGCAGATGCTGAAGATTAGAGTCAAGATGGGAAAGGTGCTGAAAAACACAGCAGTTAAGACAGCTTCCGAGAAGCAGGAATATGAAAGTTTCTGGCAGGATCCCTTTGTCAGGAATGCTGAACCAGGTCCAAGAAGTTGTGGTTGTCTGCAGAATCATGTTAGGTGAGTGGAATTAGAGTGGCGGGGTTCAAACTTAGGGCACGGTGAAGGGAAAGGTATGCCGAGATTACAATTCAACTTCATGACCAGTTCTCCGAGTTGTAGTAAAATGTTGAATTGCTGCTGAATTAAGCAGCAGGGAGAGACACAGTGGGACCAAAACGGTACACGGGTGATCTAGCAGAATGGAGGTGGCTTTATCCGCTGTTATTGTGGCTGCTTCCACCGTGCACAAACATGCCGGCATTCTGCTCATAACAGATGGTAACTAAGCATTATAAAACACAACTGGGCGACGGAGATCCCCATGAAGCTGTGTTAAAATGCCAGGTGCGAACCCTTCTTACTTGGTTACATAAAGATAGAAGGGCTGTGAGTAATCTGGAACTCCCAGAGCAGGAGTGAAGATTAGTTGTTGTTTCAGTTCAGTGAATACCCGTTGCATTTCGGTTGTCCACTTCACTCTGGCTGGCTGTTTAGGGGAAGCTGCCTCCCACAGTGGTGCATCAATAGCACAATGGACAGGAATCCAGGGCCTGCAGTAGTTTACCAGCCCCAGAAACACTTGCAGCTGTCTGTTTGTGACAGGTAGGCGAATCTGGGCGATGACAGCCAATTGCTCCGTGGACAGTGCTCTGAGGCCATAAGAAAGATCGCACTCCAGATATTAGACACTGATCCCTTTGAGAGAGTCTGCACTCGCCCGCACCGCAGTTAATTCTCCAAGTAGCAAACCCAGCAGTTCTTGTTTTTTTTTGTTTGCTTTGAACACGGCACTTAAACACGCTGCAGCTTTGTTGTTGGCCCACAGAAATGGCAGTGGTGGGATGGGAAGCGATGCCCCCTTCGAGACTGGAACCTGGTTCCAGCGCCTTAGACCGCTCGGCCACGGTAACACCCGAAAGCGTGTTGTCTATTTTCATACATTTTCAATTGTGCTCCGTGATCCCTATCCTGCCTGCATCGCAGCTGGGATTTGCCCGACTACAAGATCAATTTCGCAACAGATAAAGGTAGCCCATCAATCCACACAAAAATCAATGGAAAGGTGAATCTATCTTCTGAGACTCTTTTCAGCTACAAATGCATATGCGAGTGTGAGAATGTATGTTCCGTCATGATTTGATAAAATAACCAAGACATTACTGGAATGTCGATTCTTGCTTTAGTAAATGATTTCGCCCATTGGTCGAAACAGATCAACTTTCACGTTTGCACAGAACATGAAACACACCGCACTACAGCGAAAATGCAAAAAGATGAGCAGGCCGTGTTCCACATCATACCGTGCAGGATAGTTTCAGTCATTGTGTCTGTTTTGCAGAATTAGCGTCACAAAGAATGTTCTCTGAAAAGCCGTGGTAGCAGTACAATCCGAGAAGACAGATCACAATATCAGCATGCTCATACCTCGGTGCCAGTACGAGTTGGCACTTTTCTTGTCTGTTACATTAACCATGCAACTTGCTACAGAGATGTCTCCACCTGGACATGAGCGACATGGCTGCCAACTGAGTTGGAAACCTGTGTGGGAATCGATGGGAAGCGACTCAGTAAATTTCACAAAATTTATGCTTATTAGAGATGCAGTTTCTGTTCACGTCAATGCAAAAGGCAGTTTCTGTACATATTTACAGAAGTCAAAAAGAGATTATCCCACCCACTCCCACTCCACAAGATGTCAAAGAGGTGCTAACTGCACTTGAATGCTTTTTGTTCTCGATTTGAAGAGCTCTCACGCCTGAGTCACCTTCACGTCTCTGGTTGCTGAGTGAATCACAAAGAAAGAGTTTCACCAGAGCTGCAACTGCCTCACTTTGTTATCCCGCTTCCCTCCTCCCCTCCCCTCCCCGTTTGCATTTTCCTGCTCATCTATGACTTAAAGAGAACCAAATGTATGCAATGGCATTCGGTAGCCTGGCTGTTATTTCCGAATTCCCACTTCCAACATGTCTTAGATCTCGGGGCACACCTTAATATTAGTGACGCTATGACAGCACAAGTCCAGACGTTCCTCTGAAAGTGTAAATTCATTAATTGCTGTTGCTGACGGAATGAGAAGCGAACGTGCAAAAACATGATTCAGGACTTCTGGTGCGAATTCTCGCACGTCGAATAACGGCAGAAAGCTTCCAAATGAGGCCTGTCAGAGAGTACTTGGGGGTACATTTGACAGAGGGGCTACATTAGGAATCCATGGATCACCGTGACACCAGCACATCAGCTTTCTCCTTGGCTTTGAAATGGGCCATCTGCGCAAGGAATGCAAATGTCTTACTGTTTTTTGTGGAAGGATTAGAACGCAGGAACTACACTCTTAAACAGAATGGCGTATGTTCAGAAGCAGGTTGGAGAAACTCAACAACGTTTCACCAGGGCTGTTTCTGCCCAGTTTCGAACTGGGGACCTTTCATGGGCGAGGCGCATGTGACAACCACTACGCTATAGAAACAATCTGCATCTGAAGCAAAATGCTGGGAAATGGCACTTGTTTAATTTTGGCGATGTGTTCAGCATGGACGATATACACCGAAGAATCTGTTCCCATGCTGTGTACTTCAATAACGTTGTGTTGCTTCCACCGCCCTTAAAGGATTACTATTAGCGGGGCTTGCCATCGCTCGCTGTGGCGCAATAGTTTAGTCTATTCAACTGTTCAACGGAAAGGTACCATTGTTAAAAACTGCAGAACTGAAAGACTTCCTTATTGTGTCCCGACTGACCATACTTTGTGAAATATTCCCGGATCCACAGTTGAGGGTTTTTGCTGCCTGAAATTATCTCACAAACTGTGTTATCTCGAATGACAAAACAGTCACGATTTAACACGGAACACAAACAAAAATGACAAACCAAATGCATTTTCAGACACAGCGAAGCATGAATGCCAAATGTGAGACAGTCCGAGGGCATGAGCCATACACTAATCTCACAACCAACGGCAGGGCAATTCCAAATTATTCTTTCAAGCATACTGGAGCCTTAGTGCACCACCACTTCCCAGAAAGTGCTGAAAAGAGAGAAAGAAAGAACACAATAAGAATGGGCCATGGAAAGTCAATTTCATCTATCACATTCTCGATTAGATTAGCTTTCCCTTCCGCCGTCTCCAGGACAGAAAAGAAGGAAATAGAAGAAATTTAAGAACATATGACATCGCAATTCATTGGAATAATTTTCCCTTGCGCCAGAAAACCAAATAACAACGAGTAGAGTCACCGCAGAACTTTGTTTCACAACAGCAATGAAACAACAGTCTGTCTTCGGTTCCAGTGAAAACTCAACTTGCCTGGAATGAAACAGCAGCAGGAGAGCTGCTTGAGCCCGCGATTTACCTTGTGGCTTGACAGCACGGGCACTGACCCCTTGGAGAAAATCTGTTCTCTCCCACACTGCAGTTTACTCTTCAAGAGACAGACCCGCAGATGACCTTCGACCACGGCACTTTAACACGCTGCAGCTGATGCGACGGAAATTGCAGCAGTGGGATTCAAACCTCCACCACCTGCCAAAGTGGAACCTGAATCCTGCGGCTGAGGCTGCTTGGCCACGCTACAGAGCCCTGACCTTCTCTGAGGAATGAAGGGGGCTGTGTCTGATCCGCAGGACACCCTGCAGGATTATCAGGCAGCGCCATCCTCCCTGTGACATGTAGGTGCTGGCTAAGATTCTGTTGTGAAGGTATGTCCCAGCTTTGCCAATATCACCGTTGTTTAACTCCCTACATTCTGTTGGTCTAACTATGATTCCACTCAGAATCACAAATGTGTCACAAAACACCTTAGCTGTGCTGGTTCTCCACAGAAATAAATGTGTTTCTCTTTTGGTATTATTCTCCTGCCTTCTCCCTGTAATTCTCCACACTTTTACTTTCAACATAAACATCGAATTAATTTTTAAATAACTCGATTGAAACTGCGTCTTTGTCAATGTCAGGCAATAGTTTACAGACCCAACCCTTCGAACAGTACCTTCATCCAGACCACTGCTTATGTGAAAACGCTTCTCCTCATGTACATTTTTCTTCTTTTATTAATGACTAAATATCTGCTGAATCGTTCTCGATCCTTTCAGGCGTAGGGAACATTCTCCCTTCCTTATTTCCTCTGTCTATCCCACTCATGTCTTGGAAAGGTTTAACAAGGCCAGCTTTCAGACTTCTGCTTTCCAAGGAAATCTGTCCCAACTTTCCAAATGATCTTTATTGTTGACATTCCTTATATACCAGACCATTCCCATCAACCTGTTCAGCGCTGTTTCCAATCCTTTCCCGTCCCCACTTCCTAAAGGTTCAAACCCAGAACTGTGCAAACATCCAGATGGTGGAATTATTCAGAGTGGGATTGTGTGGGTGAACATCCTGAAACACTTGTTTCACTTTCAACACATGTGGTACTGTGCCATCCTCACGACCATGACAGTTATTACCCCTGAACTCAACGTTATGTCAACGGTTGCAACTTCATGATTTACACTTTGTTTTTATCAAACAGTTGATAGGGCGGCCAAGCAAAGTGAAATCAAATAACCAAGGCTCGGTGCCGACCTGAAGTAAGATATTCTCACATTCCAGTATTAACTCAAGCTACTAAGCGACGAACATGCCCCTAGACAAGTGACATTCTTCCGTTTCCAACACGAAACCAGCTCAAAGTCGCTCGAATCTAACTACATTACGCTTTGCTCTCGGATTTCTAAGGTCCAAAGAGTTTCAAGAATATCACCTTCTTATTCCGTCTCCTTGTTGACGGGACAGTGCTGTTTATCCCTTCCACTTGGACTCCATCGGCAGAGTATTCAGCTATTTCCCTCCAATGGCAGGCAGTGTGAGGGGAGGCAAGCGCGTGGATGAACTCTCAAGCTCTCTCTGATCGGCACAGCCAGTTCCATCAAGTGCTGGAAATCAGCAAGTTTGTTCGGGAACTTCCTGAAAATATCATTTATCTGAGAGTTGTCTGTTGGGAAAGACAGCATGTACTCCGGATTATCGACCCTAGGTAAATTTATGTGAGGGCATTTTTGTGCAGTCTGTTTGCAGTTCAGAATCCATTTTCACAGCAATCCTGCAGAAAGACTTTCGTAACAGTGACATCGGTTTCTATTTTTTCTTTTCTTTTTTAAATTTTCTTTTTGTGAACACTCATGTTTATTTTTCTTATTTAACCCCAACACTACCACCTAAGTGCGGTAGTGCTTTGTTTTCCCCCAGCACCCATGGTGTGTGTGTGCAGGTGTGAGACACAGTAAAAGACACAAAGTGCACGAATCTTTATTCAAATTCCACCACCAGGAAGATAGGAAAACACCCCGGTGGCCAGTGACAAACACTGCCCTTCACATGAAAGGGCAGTGCTGTGTGACATCGGTTTCTATGCTGCCATCGGGCAGCAGTTAACACCTGTCCCGGATGTAGAGAATGCGAATGAAACCCTCAGTCACTGAGACTCATTCCCACGGCCCTGAGCTTCGGGGCTGCAGACAGTCTAACGCGGAAGGGAGGGTTAAAATGAAACATTGTTTCACCATCTGCCACTCTCTCCCAGAGACAGGAGCAGGGACAGCATCAACGTGTGGCGTCACTCACGCGCCAACAGAAGCTGCTCAGCCCATCGAGTCCATGGCGACTCTCTGTAGTTTGTATATTTTGTGGTTATTCATAATTGGCCATCTATGTTATAATAATGCGGAACTGTGTCAGTGTCATAATGCTGTCTCCAACACGTTGATCCAATTGTCACTCACGGCTTTTCATTTCACGGGGAGGACACTGCTGTTCGAACCAGCATAGGGAATAACTGCAGGGCTTCATGCACATAGAGCTCTCTACAACTGATGTACCTCACCTTCACCAGTTTATTCCCAGCTCTGGCAAATGAATTTGCGAATCAGTTCAGAGCTGACCGACAGAGAACAGGAAAAGAGCTTCCAGACCTTCACAAGTGTGTTTCTTCACCTGTGTAAATTTGGCGGGTGTATCAGTGTGAAATATTCATTTCAGATACATTGAGTGAAAGGAAGCAGAAAATTAAACAACATGCAATACGTAGAATGGAGCTATGTTATTTCCGAACACTAGCGGGGACAGTATACACACTGAAATCTGGAATTGTCAACGAGCAGAGGATGTTTTCAATCCATTAATTTCGGGGTTATGAGCCCAATACGCTCCCGCTGGGCCACTCTGTTAGTGCTGACCACAGCAGTTTCCCACAGTCTTCAGCTTTTCGTCTGGCGTGTAGCATGGCAATCAGTGCCGTGGGAGAGAAACGTGAATGCGCTCTTCAGCTCCATATCAAACACGGGTTTGGGGATTGGGGAGGCGGCTGGAGGGAGTGGGAGTTATGCAAATTCTGGAACGCTGTCCAAAAGGGAGATTGCACATGCACAGGAACCCATCTTCTTTTGGGAAACTTGTGCAAATAACTCCATCTGAAACAGATGAAACACTGTGAAGCAGAACTGCAGGGAAAGAGAGACTCTCTCCCAGTCATCGGGATATGTGTTTGTGTGCTCCTCGAAGTTACAGCGAGGGCTCTGCTGTCTGAATCAGCATGGGATGTTACTGCAGCATATCCTGTCGCTCAGGCACACTGCACCTGATATGTATAAGCTTTATCACGTTACCCCAAGCTCAGAGAATAAATTTCACAGCTCACATCATCCCAGAGTGACAGGTAACATAAGAAATCGTTTCAGACCATCATCTTTACACCCCTGGGAAGAAAACGGATGTCGGAGTGCAGACAATCTCGACTCGTGCTGTTGTTGTTGTCTGTGTGAGAAGAGGAAGAAGTTTCCTGGGAGACTTGTGCAAATAACGCCATTGAAACAGATGAAACATTCTGAAGCAGAACTACCAGCAAATGTTTATCTTGCTTCTTAAAACAGGCGTGAACATTTGCAGAGCATAGACACATCTACCTGCTGTTAGTGAAATGATGAACAGCAGAGTACAGTTCACAGAGTATGTTCAGCCCTCTGGGTTATGGGCTCAGCACTCTACAACTGTGACTCTCTGCTCACAGGATTTGAACACAAACAAATGACTCAGTGTCAAATTCTTTTGAAACGGATTCTGTGAGGAATTGAAAGCGATGGAATGAAAAGCCACTTGAGATCGGGATGTAACATTATCTGTGAAGGGATTGTTTTCCAAACTCGAGTAAACTGCGCAATGCTGTTTCCACGGGTCAATATCAGGATAGCTAGATTGAAACAGCGTCGGATATCATTGTAGGGAGCCCTGTCTCTTTGACACACTGCACCTTTTGTACAATGTGCGAGAGCACGGACCTTTTGTGTAGCGTGGACAACTTCAAAATTGTTAATGCGGCATAATTCACAAATGTGTGAAACAACAAAGCAACCACAGAAATTGGTGTTACGTGACGGGGTGAACCTCTTTGCAAATGTAAACCGACAAAACAGAAAAGATTAACCCTGTACTGTATTCTGTTAAAATTCAAGAGGGAAAGAACTATTCCAAAAATCACTATTTAAAGTTAAAAATAACAACTTTATTGTTTTTTTTAACATTTGACAGAGAATAATCAACTTATAACTACTTACAACTCATTTCGCTAAAGCTTGTGCTCTCCAATATCTTCCCCAACCCCGACCCCATTAACATTTTTAAAAAATCAATTTACAAACCAGCTTGTTGTCGAATCATCTCTTCGTATCTTTCTCTGTAGATTTTTTCTCCAGGTCGGAGTTGATGCTTCTTTTTTGTGGAATCTATTTCTCCAGATAAGCACCTCTTGGAGATTTTACGAACATCCTACATTAGTTGATCTTTTAGCTGCTCTCTTTGCTGTTCTTTCCCGCTCTGGGTAACTGTTCAAAATGTCTGTTATTTGTCTCACAAATAACAGACATCGTTTCATTGGTTTTAACATTGTAAAAATATCAAATTCAAACTTGATTGGGACATAATTTAAACTGATTGGCCGAATTCGCATTTGTTTTTGTAACCATGTAACACAGCTCTTAGTTGTTTCGACCAGATGTTACGTCGTTACACTGTTCTGGAGTCCTTGTGCTAGCCAGACAATTTAACACCATTAAAAGTACATTACACCCACAACTTCATAACAATGGCATTTGCCAAGACAGTCTACTTCGCTCAACATCGCTGTCTAGCAATCTTATGTGCCTGAGATTTGAACAATCTCTGGTCTATGTTAATTAAAACTGCCCTATTCTCATAACCTTCGAGTTAACATACCCGGTTATGTATGTCTTACAATATTATTTGATTCCTCACTGTGTTACTTCAACACACGTTGCAAAGAAATAAAAATGAGAACAACAGTCACCTGTATGACTGCGATTTGACCCAATGTTGCTGCAGCCAACCGCTTTAACTGTTAATAAAATAGCCCCGCACCTTTCCTGTGCCAGTAATGAGACTGCATAGCATAGTGGTAAGTTTTAATCAGTTGAATTAGATCCAGCGTTATTTCTCAGGACGAAATTTACTGGGATATAAAGACATGATGAAATAGACGGGGGTTGGGGTGCGGAATATAGTTCGGAAGGATATGCTCAGAGTCCCCTTGATACAAAATCGTTAGAGATTAAGGAAATGAGGTTTACTGAGAGTTATGCCACGAGAAAAGAAAAGAAGGGATTCAATGGGATGGTGGAATAGACGAAGAATCACGCGACACAAATCAGGAATGACTGATTTGTGTCCTAATGGAGCTTTTCCAGCTGATGTGAGGTTGGAAAGGATAAATAAGAGGGAAATTCCCTCGTTCAGGTGAATGTATAACTAAAGGTCAGAGCTTCAATATCAGTGAGGAACGAAAAAGAAGTTTACAGCAGGTACTTTTTATTCTGAGAGTTATTGAAATCGGAGATGATTTTTCAGCAAAAGAAAACATGTTAGAAGATGATTCCAGAATATTTGAAAGACCACGTGCAGGCAAACAAGGAGCGAATTTAACAGGGACAGGGATTCAGCTGCCTGAATGGGGAGGCAAAATGGACGCACTCACAAATTGTTTAGCGTTCATCAGAAAGAAATTGCTCAATACCTGCAATGTTAAGTGAAAGAAGAGCTGGTGGTGTTGAAAGGTGCAGCAGCTCGTTCTCCGTGAACTACTACAGATTGTTAATGTACTGAGCTGTTTGTTTTACTTTGCATTAAACGGAAGCCGGTAAGCTCAGTCCGTTGGCTAACTAGTTTATGGTACAGAGTGAGACTAACAACGTGGGATGAATGTCACACTGCCTCAGGTTGCTATAACGATCATCAGCTCCTCCGCTCACGTGATCTGTAATACAATGGTGATTCTATTGAGTAGGAATGGACCTGTCGATGTCAAGAACATTATCATTGCCATATGTTGCCTTGAACATTTGGTCACAATGACCAGGAACGAGACTGATTCATTTTAATACTCACTCATCTCCGTCCGAAAAATCCAGCGACAAGACTCATCCTTATTCCTGTTTTAACACTTTGTTACACACAGCATCAAAACTATTTGTCATGACTTTACCAGATTCGGTGACAACATTCAGTCTATCCAAAAAAATAAATCTGATGCCTTTTGAACGGTTTAATGAGCTGTGTGATTTTGCAGCAAATAGAAATATATGAAACGATTTTAAGAGCCTTTTCAAGAATGTAATCCAGTGCAGTGTTAGAGATTTGAAAAAGGTCATCAAGCTAAAATATCACCTCTGTTGCGCGATCCACACATGAATAACTACTTGGGGAACATGTGCAGTTTTACGGTTAACAATTGATACCTTTCCCAAATCAAAAACTGGAGTTTTAGAATAGCTGCTGCTTTATTCGACATTAATCTTCAACTACGCTTCAGAATGATGCTCCAATAATTCCTGATTAACGTCAGTAAAAGCTGCTTTATATAACGATTGGAATTACAACTGCGGCCTTTTATACACGCTGTTCAGTACCAAGCGCTGATCAGTTGCTCCACTGGAGCCGCCGGCAGCAAGCCCATAGCGTGCCCTAATCGTACCTCTGGGACTTTCGACCCGCCTGTTCTACTTTTGCTGTGGTTCTGAAATTAAAGCTAAGGCAGAGGAGGAGGAACTGATATGGACCTGCGACTTTTCGAACATCAGGTTCAGGAAACGGGACATAGAAAAACGTTGTGCAAAATAGACTTGATTGAAAACTGGGTTTCTGTGGGTCGCTGCGTTGTTTACAGACAATGTTATATTATCGCTTTCACAGGAATTCTCATTCGGTCGGTTTCAATTTGGCACAGAATTCGATTCAACGACACTTCATTATCTTCCTTCTGCATGTTCCTACAGACAAAAAGAAATATACTGCACTCATCATCAATATTCAACATGGTGACATCCAAGGATATGTTGCACAGTTTTCATGAATATTGAAGATATCAGAATGTTATGCAAGAGTAAATTGAATTTCAGTTTATTTTGGAAAGAGATAAAAATCCAGAGTAAGATCCAGAATGCCCAAAATTCATGATTATTACCCTGGCCAGAACTCTAGCCAGTCAAAGGGGAAATCTGTCCCTGAATCCCCAATATCCACACGGCCGTTCGCTCCATGTGTCCAGTTGGAAACCTGTGTGAAGGAGCATGCAGCTTGACAGAGTGCCTGGGAGAACCCTCCACTGTCTGATCTAAAGCTACAACAGGATCTGCGTATTCCAGCTGTGAGAGCAGTGGGATAAAGGGGAGGTCCTTGGTATTCCGTGGTGTAGGTTCACAGTGTCCTCATCATGTTATTGTTTAAAACCCTCTGTCAGAAACAGCACAGACAGAGAGGAATAGGAGGGGGGCATTTCACCCGCAAGCGCTACCCCGCCATTTGATATCATTATGGCTGAGCGAACACGTCAATATCTTTTCCCAGCCCATCCACATCAACCTGTCGCCCAAAGGCGAAAAGACACTGAATATATCGAAACACTGTGCAACCATGGGAGGGAAATGTGTTTAGAGACAGTGGGCTTCAGCAGTTGGTTTTGTGAATGAGCAGCATATTCTGGACTGATCATATTTCAAATGATGCGATCCCCTGAAAACTCACCACCAAGAAGGTGAGGAATATTCTCTGGTCGGTAGCGGGGACGAGAACGCCAGCCGGTGGGAATTGATGATGAATCAGCAGAACAATCATTGATTCAGCTGAAATCTGAACTACACTCCGATTCTACTGGGACTCAAACCCACAAACTTTGAATCACAATCTTAACAATGCAGTAGAAGTCCAACACGGCTTTCATTCACACAGTTCCAGACAAACAACACTCTCAGGATGCAAACGTTCTTCCTAAATATTCTCTGAACATCCTCTCTCTAGCGTTTCATCTATATCCCTGGTTATTAACACTTCCCATTAGAATGTTATTCCTATCACAAGTATCTATTCCCTTTCTGCGCACGTTAATCAATTCCTCTCTCAGATTTCTCCGGTCTCAGATTAAGAGCCCCAATCGAGCTCATCTATCTTTGCAGTGACGAGTGTGTAGTGTTTTAAAAAACACAGCCGGTCAGGCAGCATCCGAGGAGCAGGAGAATCGATGTTTCGGGCATAAGCCATTCTTCAGAAATGAGACATTTGTGTGGGGTTTGTGGGAGAGGAATGGGGTTGATGATCAGGTAGCTGGGAAAGCTATAAGAGAATGAAGGTCAGGGAGAAAGTGGTAGTTCACAGGGGGATTGATGGCCGGGTCCAGAGAGCAGTGCCGAGTTGGAGGCTTTGGACTGGGATAATGTGGGAGGAGAGGTGAAACGAGGAAGCTGTTGAAATACACATTTTTTCACGTGTGGTTGTAGGGTCCTAAGGTGGAATATGAGTCGTTCTTCCTCCAGGCATAGGCTGGTAATGGAATGGCGGTGGCTTGTGCCCGAAGCATTGATTCTCCTGCTCCTCAGATGCTGTCTGACGTGTTGTGCTCTTCCAGTACTACACTGTCGACTCTGAGCTCCAGCACCTGCAGCCCTCACTTTCGCTTAACTTTTCAGGGGAAATGGTCGAGCTCAGGTACCACCTTGGTAAATCTCCTCTGACCACTTTACGTGCAAACACACGTTTGCTAAAGGCTGGCTATCAGAACAGAACAAACTTATCCAACGAAAAGCAGAAATATCTGAACAAAATCAGAAGGTCTAGTGGATCGGAGAAGAGATTTTCGAGCCAAACGATCTGCCTTTGTAACTAATGGGATGTGTGGGTGGAGCAGGGCCTAAAATGATTGAACTCAATGTTGGGTACTGAAGATTGTATTGTCTCTCAGTAGGAAATGACGTGCTGCTCTTCCAACTCTCGCTGTGCTATGCGGGAGCTCTGCAGCAGACCAAACTGACATGGAGGCATGGCAACATAGTGGGATGTTGCAGTGACAGGAACCTGGAAGCTCAGGGTCGAAGTTTGCTTGCGAATAGAATGTAGGTGTACTTATGTTTGTCACCCGCTTTGTTTTTCTCTCCACAGTCTCGATGAGACCACATTCTGAGCAGGAAATGCAGTTTGCTAAATTGAGTGATGGGCAGATAAACCAGTGGAACCTTACACAGTAAGGGGAGTCATCATAAACGAGCAGCAGTACACCTTCTGGGATTTCGTGTAATGGTGCCAAATGGGGAAGTGCTGGGGGTCAAGGAGGATTGGACGATGGTGTACAGTGAGCAATTGTCCTGCATAGTGCCGGTATTCAGTGGTCTGGGCCAGTGGGGAAAGGGCAGTAGAATGTATATCTTCCTGAGCTACCTGTTCTAAGTAAACACCTCACTACGGGGCAAAAGTATCAAATGATTTTCATTTCAACAACAGCACCAGGTGCAGCTTGAGAAGTTACGTGTTTGCACTGTCACTGTCACCCTGTCTCCCCGGGAGCAGTAGTACTCCCCCACGCTCATTCAGACAGCACAGTTCTTCCTGTGACATGTCCTTTCGAGAATGGAAGGACAGGTACCAATAATCCGTACTTGGAACGGAGTATCTATATTGCTCAATAACAATTGCTTAACTATCCTAACTCCTTTTCAAATCACTTGACCCACATCCTTGTATGTCTTGGCATCATAAATTCACATTTGAATACTTCGGAAAGTTATGTGGATTTCTGCCTCTCCGACCCTTGCATACACCGTGTTCCCCATTTCAACCGCTCACTGTTTGAAAACGTTTTTCCATGCATTCACTCTAATCTTTTCACCTCCGACCTTAAATCGATGGCCTCCCGTGATTGAAATCTCCATCAAGGCGAAACATGTATTTCAGTCTACGCTATTCATATCCCTCAGTACTTTGTACATCTTAATCGCGCCCCTCTCAATCTCCTCTTCTCTAAGAAAAACAACTCCAGTTTTTCCAATCTCTCTTCTTCAGCCAGACAATATCCGGGCAAATCTCCCCTGCATAGCTACACACAATAGTCTCGCTAGAGCCGAATGAACAAGTGAAATAAATGATGTGAAAGTCGACAGAAACTGGTATTTTTTGAATAAAGTTTATTTTCCTCAATGCTTCTCTGTGCCCTTTTCCTGAACCTGATGTTTCAATAATCGCTGGTCCATGTCAGTAAAAGCTGCGCCATGTGGATTGAGATTACAACTGCCGTATCGAAATGGATCAAATAGTTTGAACATCCCGATGGTAAGACTTGGCTATGGTCACCCTGTACCAGTGAGCACAGCAACACAGACTGAAGGAGATGAATGTGAAAGTGATTGTAAGGGAAATGGGACGGGGAACTTAAAGGAGGTATGTGATTCGAGAGTTAGGGAATTCTTCGAGAATGGTGAGTCTAGATCCTGATATATGACTCGCAGAGATGTGTGAGTGAGAAAGGGGTTTGATGGAGAAAAGACATAACCTCAGAGAATGCCTTCATGTAAAATCAACTGTTTCTTTCTGTGTTTCGTCAGCATTAATCACAAGGAGTAAAATGCAGTGACTCGTATTCAAACGATCTTACTGCGGCCACAATGCAGTGTCATGCAAAGACCCGCGTTTAAAAACAGCAATAATTACAGTGACAGAGGATGCGTTAGGAAAAGAAGCAGATACATAGCAGGAATATTACGTCAGCGACTGCGGACATGTGGGAATTCAGAATTAGCTGAATCTTTAAAATCGATATCACCAGAAGCTGTGTTGGTTTCGTCGAATACTGCATGTTGAAGACTGAGTTTGATAGATTTCTAGAAAATAGTTTCAGGGGATGCTGTGGAATATTGGTGCAATATATATGTCAATAACAATGTGTGATTAACAATGTGTTAATAACAGTTTCTTCACCAACTTCCCCACACAAGGAAGTACACATTGCTGCAGGCAGTCATATCACGCCACTTCCTGGAACCAGAATCAGACAAACTTTGTGGCACAGCCACGAACACCAAACTGGAAGTGGCGGTGGAAAAAGTGAGGACTGCAGATGCTGGAGATCAGAGCTTAAACATGTGATGCTGGAATATGCTAATTCTGAATTCCCACATGTCCGCAGTCGCTCACGTAATATTACTGCTGTGTATCTGCTTCTCTTCCTAATGCATCCTCTGTCACTGTAATTATTGCTGTTTTTAAATGTGCAGCAAGTCAGGCAGCATCAAATGAGCAGGAGAAAAGAGGTTTCGGGCATAAGCCCTTCTTCACGAATGAGGAGGGTGTGCCAAGCAGGCTAAAATAAATGGTAGGGAGGATGGACTTGGGGGAGTGGCGTTTGGGAATGCGATAAGTGGAAGGAGGTCAAGGTGAGGGTCAGAGGCCGGAGAGGGGGTGGGGAAGAAGATTGCTGAGTCTGAGGGTTGGGACTGAGAAAAGGTGGGAAGGGGAAATTAATCAGCTGGAGGAATCTGCATTCATCCCTTGTGGTTGGAGGGTTCCTAGGCAGAAGGTGAGGCACTCTTCCTCCAGGCATCCTGTTGACATGGTCTGGCGATGGAGGAGGCCAAGGATCTGCATGTCCTTGAGGGAGTGCGAGGGGAAGTTAAAGTGTTCAACCAGGGGGCGGTTGTGTGGTTGGTGCGGGTGTCCCTGAGGTGTTCTCTGAACTGTTCTGCAAGTAGGCAGCCTGTCTCCGGAATGTATAGGAGGCCACATCGGGTGCACCGGATGCACTAAATGATGTGTGTGGACGTGCAGGTGAATTTCTGATGGATCTAGAAGGATCCCTTGGGGCCTGAGGGAAATGAGAGAGAGAGGTGTGGGCGCAAGTTTTGCATTTCTTGCCGTTGCAGAGGAAGCTGCCGTGAGTGGAGTTTGCGTTGGTGGGGAGTGTGGAGCTGACGAGGGAGTCGCGGAGGGAGTAGACTTTTCGGAACGCTGATAGTGGTGGGGGGAATGTATCCTTGGTAGTGGGGTCTGTTTGGAGGTGGCAGAAATGACGAAAGATTATACGATGTATCTGGACGTTGGTGGGGTGGTTGGTGAGGACCAGTAGGGTTCTGTCCTGGTGGTGATTGGAGGGGCGGGGTTCAAGGGTGGAGGAGAGGGAAGTGGAGGAGATGCGGTGGAGAACACCGTCAGCCAAATATGAGGGGAAATTGCGGTTTTTGAAGAAGGAGGCCATCTGGGTTGTTTGGTATTGGAATTGGGCCTCCTGGGAGCAGATGCCACGATGGCGAAGTAATTGGGAATATGGGATGGCGTTTTTACATGGGGCAGGGTGGGTGGAGGTGTAATCTAGGTAGCTATGGGAGTCAGTCGGTTTTTAGTAATCGTCCTTGTTGAGTCGGTCGTCCGAGATAGAAATGGAGAGGTCTCGGAAGGGGAGGGAGGAGTCTGAGACGGTCCTGGTAAATTAGAGGTCGGGTGGAAGGTGTTAGTAAAGTGGATGAACTGTTCAACCTCCTTGTGTGAGCACGAGGCAGAGCCGATACAGTCATCGATGTAGCGGAGGAAAAGGTGGGTGGTGGTGCCAGTGTAGCTGCGGAAGATGGACTGTTCCACATATCCAACGAAGAGGCAGGCATAGCTGGGGCCCATGCGGGTGCCCATGGATACTCCTTTGGTTTGGAGGAAGTGGGAGGATTTTAAAGAGTAGTTGTTCACAGTGAGGACCAGTTCAGTCAGTCGAAGGAGGATGTCAGTGGAAGGTTACTGGTTAGTTCGGTGGGAAAGGAAGAAGCGGAGGGCTTTGAGGCCTTCGTGATGGGGGATGGATGTGTATAGGGACTGGAAGTGGCGGTGGACATGAGCACGTGAAGCTATTCTGTGGCATAATTGACATGATTGGTAAAGGCCCAGTCATAGAGTCATAGAGTTATAGAGATGTACATCATGGAAACAGACTCTTTAGTCCAACCCGTTCATGCCAACCAGTTATCTCAACCCAATCTAGTCCCTCCTGCCAGCACCCAGCACAAATCTCTCCAAACCCTTCCTATTCATATACCCATCCAAATGCCTTTGAAATGTTACAATTGTACTAGCCTCCACCACTTCCTCTGGCAGCTCATTCCATACATGCACCACCTTCTGTATGAAAACGTAGCCCCTTAGGTCTCTTTTGTAGCTTTCCATTTTCAACCTAAACTAATTCCCTCTACTTCTGTACTCTGCGATCCCAGGGAAAAGGTTTTGTCTGTATATCCAAGCGCGTGAAATGCTGAGTCTGTGAATGCTTCTGTTTAAAGGCGGGATGGAATGAATATTGCTCTCAATTTATTACACTATTAAGATTGACCAGTATCATTAACCCGCTCTGAGAATTCTCTCAGAGGAAGCATGCTGGAGCCTTAAGTGAGAGGTCGACGTATTGAAGGCATTCTAAGAGATTTTCCTGAACAAAGCAATATTTTGCTGCTTTGACCGTAAGAACTGCTTTTGCTCACATCGTCTCCACGTCAATCTCCTGCTCCAGTAAACACTCCAATCCAGCGTACATTGTTCCATTCCAACACAGAAACGCGTCCCATTTCCTCTCCATCTGGGATAATCTGAATTTACAATGCCATTCTATCAATGGAGAAATGCAGCAGGGAGTTGTTAGTGCAGCGGCGACCTATTGGGCGAGTAATCTTTGGAGACTGGAACGTGACAGCTGCTGTTAGTTAAATTCGATGAATAAAATCTGGAAAACAAACCCAATCACAGGAACAGAGACAATAACTTTAATATACTGAAAACTCATTCAATCATGTCCCTTCGAAAGGGAAATCTGCCGACCGTGACAAGTCCTGTCGACATGTGACTCCAGACCCATGACAATGTGGTTCACCCATGAATGCCCTCTGACTCAGTTCAAGGTGAATTAAGAAGGAACAACAAATGGTCTTCACACCAATCATAGCCACATTCCATGGGAGACTAAGGAACAATAAAATAAATGAACAACGGGGAAAATGGGAATCGTATCTGAGTGTACTCGAATTCAACTGATATCAAAACTAAATAGACACAAGGATACCCGCAGCGCAAATAAGTCAGGGCCATGGGGTGACTGCAGGAAGGGATTCAATTACCCACTGAGGTGTAAAATCACTTGCTCAGTCAGAATGCGCCACAGGTCACTCACTACTCCCATATGTGAGAAGTGATCCCTCAGGAGACCAACTGACAGAGTGACCAGGAAGTTTACAAATGACAGCCGGATTTCGATTCTGCTGTTATTGAAGCTTTTAATCGCAATCAGCAATGAACCCTGTTTGGGTGCCTGTTCCCAGTGGAGTGCCACTGTTTTCTGATGTAGACCAATGATTTAGACTTGGTTGTAGAAGCCATGATTTGCAAGTTTGCGGATGATACAACAATTAGTCGAGCAGTTGACTTTGGTGAAGAATGCCAAGGACTGCAGTGATGCATTAGTCAGGTGGAAAGTAAAATGCTAAATGGAATTGAATCCATATCGATGAGTGTTAATGAATTTGGGGAGAAGAAACAAGAACAGTGAATATTCTGTGTGGTGTAGACGGACAAAGAGATCATGGAGTGGACATTTACGATCGCTGAAGATCAATGGACGGGGGAATCAGTTGGACGGAAGAACGTACTGTAGATGCTGGAGATCAGAATCAAGATTAGAGTGGTGCTGAAGAAACACAGCAGGTCTGGCAGCATCCGAGTTGCAAAAAAAAGCGATGTTTCCGCAAAAGGCCTTCATCAGGACTAAAGCTGGGAGCATCAAGAGTGGAGAGAAAAACGGGAGGGCTGGGACTGGGAAGAATTTACTTGAGAATGCTGTATGTGGATGGAGGTGGGGTTAAAGGTGATAGGTCGGAGAAGAGTGTGGAGCAGATAGATGGGAAGTAAGATAGACAGGTGGTACACGTCAGTCGGATGGCACCAATCTCGAAGGCTGGAACTCGGATAAGGTGGGCGTGGGGCGAGTAGTAATCTTGCGAATACCACATTGATGCCCTGGGGTTGAAGGGTCCCGAGGTGGAAGATGAGGCGTCAGGTGATGAGGAAATGACGGTGGAAGAGGCCCAGGACCATCATGCCATCGGGAGAGTGGGGAGGGGTAATTGATGTGTTTGTTCAAGGGGCGTTGGGTTGACTGTTGCGGGTGTCCTGGAAATGCTCTGCGAGAATATATCCGGTGGTCCCAATGTAGAAGAGACCACATCGTGAGAAACGGATGCAATAAATGACATGTGTGGAAGTGCAGATGCACTTTTGATAGATGTGGAAGGCTCCATTGGAGCTTTGGAAGGATGTGAGGGGGAAGATGTGGGTGCAGATTTTTCAAGTCATGCAGTGGCAGGGGAATGTGCCGGGAGGGGGGGGTGGTGGGTCATTGAAGGGCGTGGACCTGACTAGGTAGTCGTGGAGGAAACAGTCTTTGTGAAAAGTGGATAGTGGTGGGGAAGGAAATTTCTCCCTCGAGGTCAGTATTACTGGCAAACTTTCTACAAACCCACTGATTCCCACAGCTGTCTGGATTATACCTCCTCCCACCCTACCTCTTGCGTAAATGTTTTCCTATATTCCCAATTCCTCCACCTCCATCGTACCTGCTCCCACAGGACAAGTTCCGCCACAGAACATATCAGATGTCCTCCTTCTTTAAAGACCGGAACTTTCCCTCCTTTCTGGTTGAAGAAGCCCTCCTACGCATCTCATCCATGTCCCGTACCTCCGCCCACGAAGTCCATACCTCCAACCACAACAAGGTCCTCATCTTCTATCCCACCAACCTCCACATAAATCACATCATCAAATGCCAGTTTCGCCACCTCTAAACGGACACCACCCCTATCCAATTTCTGCCAAGACCGATCCCTCCGTGACTACCTAGTCAAGTCCACGCCCTCCAATGATCCACCCTTTCCTCCTAGCACCTTCCCCTGTCACTGCAGGAATTGCAAACCTAGCACCCACATCTACTCCCTCACCTCCGTCCAAAGCTCCAATGGAGGCTTCCACATCCATAAATGGTTCACCTGCACTTCCACACGTGTCATTTATTGTATCTGTTGCTCCCGATGTGGTATCCTCTAAACTGGGGAGACTGGATGTCTTCTCGCAGAGCACTTCAGAAAATATCTCCAGGACACCCGCAAGATTCAACCCCAGTGCGCCTTGGCCAAACATTTCAACTCACCCTCCCACTGTCCGAGTACATGCAGGTCCTGGGCTTCCTCCACCGCCACTGCCTCTACACCCGATGCCTGGAGGAAGAAAGCCTCATCTTTCGCCATGCGACCCTTCAACGCCATGGCATCAATTTGGACTTCACCAGTTTCCTCATTTCCCCTCCACTACCTTTCTCCAGTTCCCAACTTCCAGCACAACACCGTCCTCCTGACCTGTCCCACTAATGCATCCTCATTCCCACCTATCCATTCCACCTTCTTTTCTCACATATCACGTTCACCCCCACCTCAATCCACTTACTGCGCTCTCAGCTACCTTTTCCAAAGCTGCACCCCCTCCCAGTTATCTCTCCATCCGATATGTTTCCAGTCTCATTCCTGATGAAGGGCTTTTGCCTTAATCGTTCATTTTTCCTATTCTTCAGATGCTGCCGGACTTGCTGTGCTTCTCCAACACCACTCTAATTTTATGGGAAATCAGTGGATTGAGAGGGTTTTCGGATATTTTTTATTGTTGACCACAGGCCGTGGATGATAGCAGCACTTTAGAAACCAGCAGTTTAGGGAACAGCTAAAGGACTGAGCACAAGTCTGGTCACCGCATAAAATTGTAAGATAAAAGTAGAAAGCTGAAATATGCAATATTGCCCATCAAGACTGTTTCACCACTCAATGAGTTTATCACTGATTACTTTCCAAGTCAGGGTCCTATGCGCCTTGGAGGGTAACTTGCAAATGGTGAAGTTTAGTTGCATCTTCCAACATTGTCCTTATAGTCAGTAAAGCTGTTAAGATTTGAACGTTCTGTCAAAATGACCAGATTACTAACTCCAGTGCATCTTGTAGTTGGTGCACTCTGCTGAATTGTTCCTTAGCGGTGAAGAGAATGAATATTGCAGGTATTGAAGAGGGAACAATCAAGTGACTGCATTGTCGTAAATGGTATTCAGATCCGTAAGTGTTATTGAAGTTACACCCATCTAAGCAAATGGAGAGAGTCGTGTTCCACGTCTCATTTGTGCGTTGCAAACGATGTAGGATTCATGGTGGCACGAGTTGAGTTTATAATCAAAACATGACTACCGAAGGACATGTTTTTGTTGTCAAAATGTTTATATAGCCAGTTCATATCATTTTTTCTCTAAATTCTAGCTCTGCGGACGATTATATGGCGTAGTTTGGTTACAGTAAAGCCATTGAATGTCAGTGGGATATGATTAGATTCTCATTTATCAGAGTTATCATTACTGTATTCCGTCCTTGTGTGGACCGATCTGATTCCAGTCGCTGTCTGATTTCAAGTTCCATTTCACATCTGTGCTTGGAATTTCAATCGTTCCTTCACATAAATTTCTCTACTTGCCTTAATAATATGTAAGGACGCTGCAGGGGACAGCAGAGATTTTCGAAGATGTTGTCAACATTGGAGAAACTGGAGCTACGTGGAATGATTGGTTAGCTTGGGATTATTCTCCTTGAAACAAAAGAGGCAGAGTGGAGCTGTATTATCACATAATAACATTTATGGACGTTCAATATTCATGGGATCTTAACGGGATTGTTACGGGTCGGTAGTTTGCAGTCTGGTATGATGAGAGCACCAGAGGACATGAAGTCACAATTAGTTATTGCCAATTTAATTCAGCAATGAGGACTAATTTCTTTGCTCAGTTTCCAGTGATTCTGTGGAACCCTTTCCAGAAAATTTTGTTTAGGCCTAGTTATTGTATATTTTCAGACAGATATTTATCCAGAAATACGATGAAGTCCTGTCGATTTAAGGCTGGAGAAAGGAGTTGAGGATTAACAGATCAGCCATGAGTTCGTTGAATGGTTGAGCAGACTCGTTGGGCTGAATGGCCGACTTCCAATCCTACATCATTTGGTCGAACGTATTCTTGAATTGATAAGTTTGGAATTCTGTGAGGATGGGATGAAGTGATATAAAAGTTTTCTCAAACTTATCAGAAAGATCAGGAACAAGGCTGATAAACCCATGAACAAGAAATGTGTTGTGGCCTGGAAACAACAAATGGCACTGGGCACACCACAGATGGGTATGTGCAGAAGTTGTGATTGCTAAAGTAAATTGGTGGATCTAATGCTGTTGGCAACTTGGTGATCCCGCTGGATAATGGATCGCAAGTGTGATTCACACAGCAATAGTTTGTGAAAGAATGAAATGTTTGTTTCACTTGAGAAGCTTTCTGCAGTTCCAAATCCAATTGACTGTTTGAAATACTGATCAGACCTTTGTGTGGAATGTTACATCAAAATACTCATTCACAATCCCACTGGATAAACTATTGCTCTCGATCTCTCCTTATTTGTTTCTCTTTCATTCGATGTATATTCATAGAAAGTCAAGATGGAATGAAGGGACGAAACAAAAGTTGCACTCCTTTTCATTATCCCAATTCAACTTACAACAGAATCAAATTAGTTTGTTTCGACCTTGATATGGTATCCATTTATCGCAAATCTCCGGTGCAATGAAGTGCAAGAGCAAGATTCTCCATCTAATGTAGACTAAAGATGCGAGTCACAAAAGGAAACCACAGCTGCGTTTAATAAAAGTAACAACCAGAGTAGCATTTGAACACACGTGTGAACAATGAATTGCCAACCCGTCGCCATAACCTCGGGGTTATTTCCTCTCATAGTAAAGGAGCTCACTTGTGACCCTGTCAAGATTACATATGGTGCTAATAGGGGATGAGAAATTCCTTGAGCGGAATCGAATCCACACCATTATGTTTCTGCTTTCAGAGGAATGATAATATCAGCAAAATCCAAGGAATTGACACCATCCTTGGAAGGAATAGCTGTCCGTGATTCATTCTGAGTCGGAACTGTCTCAGAATGAACAAGCGAACAAGAAATTGCCGTCACATTCACACGCATATTTAGTCTTGAGTCATAATTTCTTCAGACAGTTTCTCCCTCACGTGAAGAAGTATTTCTGGAGAGAGAAGTGAAGGTGATGGTTTAGCTCGATGGCTTTTCTCATATGGCTGAACCTGAACTGGGTAAAGTATCAGGAAATGCAGTTTTGTTCGCTTCATTTTATTAATTGTGCTGCAACCTCACTCTGCTCATTGCAATGATCGGAAGTGAATTGGATTTATATAATTGGAATGTTTAATATTGTATTCAATTTTGATCCGAATTTATTTCAGCTTAAAGAAAATACTGATGAGAAAAACTAAAAGTTTAACTGCATAGAAAAAACGAGTTTTGATGCTCAGTTGCTTTGGCAGATTGCAGTGGGTATCTAATGAACCCACCATAATTTTCATTGTCCGCCCATCTTTAAAGCACGGGATTAAAGCAGGAAATCGATCTCCAAGCGACGTATCACTTCCTACTCATTATGGAATATCTTTCCTTGACAATCTATAAAATCTGGTCAGTTCCATTTATAATGTTTAATGTGGAATATTAATGGAAATCTTACAAAATTCTGCATTTTTTTGCTGTCTCTTATTCGGCTGCATACGTTTCTGATATTTCTTTACATTTCAATTTATCCAAATTAGACATTGCTTCCTCGCACATTCCATCCCCCACACCCCACTTTTACACTTTTACCCAGCCACAGGCTGTCTTTTTCTCCTGGTGAAACTCGCTGCTTGTGCGTCTTTAAATGTGCCTTCCCAAATATTTTGGAAACGGATTCTCTGAGTGACAGAAATTCTGCTCCATCATTTCTTTGTCCTACATCAATGGTTTTGAATACATGAAGTTCAGAAATTTAGTAACTTGAAAGAGTGAATTTACCACTTATTTCCTCCCTCCAAACCTCACATACTCTGGAAAACTTCCATTCGGTTTTCCTTGGTTCAGTTCCAAAATTTCCAACACACAAATAAATAAAATACCATCCCCACCGAACGCCGTCAGCATCATCTCTAATGTCTTAGCGGCCCAGTAAACGCTGGCAGTCTCCTCTCTGATAGAATCACAGATTCCCTACAAGGCAGAAAGTACAATTCACCCAATAGAGTCTATAGGGTCACTCTGACGAGCATCACAACCTAACCTAGCTCCCACTCTATCCCATATATTTCACTTGAAGAAAGAACAGCCCCCTGGCTTGTGATTTCAAATAAACGTACTGGAATAAACAATTGCATCGTGTGACTGCTGACATTACCCATGGCTATTTCACTTAACTTAGTGATTTCATTCCGTGGAATGACCGGGCAATTTTATATGCTCAATCCACCTGACCTGCAGATCTAAAATCAGTGCGAGCCACTCAGCAATTATATCATAACAGTGAGAATCATCTGCATCATGTTTAATAGCTTTACACACTGGTAACTCAGGCTAGTGAAAGCAAGCTGCGCCCATCAACCATAATTTAATGCATCCAAACGCGATTCTGTGCTGTACATCCTCATTCGTGCTTCAGGAAATGTTTCTGCACTCAGATCTGAATGGGTTTACCCTGTTTTCTTCCTCAGGTTCCTGCTTTAAGCAAACATTTCAGTCAGAAACAAATCGATAAAATGGTTTTCATTCCAACACAGAAACAATGTACAGTTTGCATAAGTTACGTGTTTGCACTTTCACTGACATTCTCTCTCCAGGAGCTGCAGTCCTTCCCCACGGTGATTCAGATAGCCCTGTCCTTCCTGTGACATATCCCATCGAGAATGGAAGGCCAGGCATTAATAACCTTCACTGGGTAAAATAGCGACAGGTTTAAAAGTTTTACGATGCCCCTAGCGGTGAATTGTGCCCCGTGACAGGCGGGTACACTGACCACGATACTGCCGAGGACAACAACGTCGAAGGAGGCCCTTCAGCCTTTTGTGGCCGCACTTGTCTAACACAACTGCTAAACGGCCTGAATCAAGTTTTCAATCATTCAGCCTATAGCCTTATACGTCTTGGCATCACAAAGTCTCATCTAATATTTTTTTCAGCTGAAAGCGGTTTCCGCCTTTGTGACGCTTTGCGCACATGTACTCAAACCTTTCTTCTTTTCCCGACATCTCTTGGCCCGGTATTCGATCCCTCAATCAACAGGAAACGCTTCTTTCAATCTATCCGATCCGTATCCCTGATTGGTTTGAACATCTCTTCACCAATCATGTCTTCACCAATCTCCGCTGCTCGGCGACAAACAACCCCAGTCTGTCCTCATAACTGAAAATATTCAGCCAAACAATACCCCAGTGAATCTCTCCTGCAGTGTTCCCAGTGCGATCACATCCATGCTATCATGTGAATTGTAGAACTGCACACAGTACTCGAGCTAGAGCCAAATAAACTTCCTTTATTCTGTTATTGTATGAGGGCATCGCTGGCTCGGCAGCATATTTTGCTATCTCTGAGTACACAGCGGGCACTGAGTCTCAACTATATTGCAGTGAGTCTGGAGTCATATGGAGGCCCGACCAGATAAGAAAGGCAGTTTCCTTCTTTACAGGACACCAGTGAAACTGATGGTTTTATTTTTTTTTCAACAATTGACCATGGATTTATGGGAGTTATTAGATTCGTAATTCCAGATATTTGCTGAATCCCAATTCTACCACCTAGTATGGTCGGAGTCAAACCCGAGTCCCTGGTGTCTGAGTTAACAGTCCAGTCGGAAGAGTGCTCGGCCATTGCAGAAAACCAGTCAAACTGATCTTTTCCATTGGAGTTGCTTTTCCTCGATACTGTCCTGTGTCATTTTCCTGAGCTTGACCCTCCAATAATCTCTTGCCCGTCTCAGTAAAAATTGCTACATGAGTATTGATCTCACAACAGCGGTAACCAAATGGATCAACTGGTCTGCAGGTCCCGATCGTGGGTTTGGTGTACGTTCACCCAGCAACAGTGACCACAGCAGCACAGACTGAACGGTATCAATGTGAGAGTCAGTGCCTTGATGAAATAGGAATCCACAGCCACATGATGAAAGAGCAGCGCTCCGAAAGCTAGTGCTTCAATTAAACATGTAAGATTATAACCTGGTGTTGTGTGATTATTAACTTGGTACACCATAATCCAACACCGGCATCCTCAAATTAATGAAATGGGGGTGTTGGACGGAAAGTCGTGTTAATGATCGTAGGAGGGAAGAAGTCTCTGAGAACGGACGGATTTGAATGTTGACATATGAAACACCGAGTTATGAGCGAGCAGAATTTGAAGGAATAAGATCATTGCCTTGGACAAAATTACCATGTTAAAATAACTTATACCTTTGCGTGCTTCACAAAAACTGGGGCAAATAGAGAAACTACTGCCGAGACTCGGATTCGAACCGAGGTTGCTGCGGCCACAACGCAGAGTACTAACCACTATAAGATCGTGGCATCCCATATATCAGCACGCTATTATGCCGCTATAAGTACAGTAGTATAGACAATGTTTGGCAGAGTACCGAACACAGAATATTAGTGCTTAGCGAACAGTGGCAGATATGTGGGAACTCAGAATGAGCTAATCGTTTAACATTGGTGCCCACAGATGCTGGGGTGAATCCATAAATAATATGCTGAAGGCTGAGATAAATAGATTTCTCCAAAACATGAAAGATTCCGGGGACAGTGCAGGTTTTGTTGAAATGTATGCTCCAATAACAATGCAGTTTAACATCGGCTCCTTCAGCAGCTCCCCACACAAGGCAGTAACCACTGCTGCCATAGAGTCCCAGTTCCCAGCCCCAGAATCAGAGGAACTGAGTGGCGCAGTCACAAATTTCCAACTTGAAATCGGGATGGCAATGAGGTCTCAGAGATACTCCGATGGCTCCGGAGAATGCACCGTACTTCTATGAGGGTTTAGAGGCATAAGCAGTTCCGTGGTTGCGAATGCTCATGGTCAAAGGCAGGGCAGAAGGGAAATTTGTTCCGGTTTATAATGACAGCGGTCTACAGTGCATCTTGCTGAGACAACTGAGTGCGACAACTGGAGTGAGGGCGGCTGGTTTGAAGTTTGATTTTCCTTCACCATCACCCACTTCCCTGGAATGAATTGTTGTCACCATTTTGTATTTCCAATTGTTTAATATCTCCCTGCAGTCTGCGGCTTTCTTCCTCATGGTTAATTACATGACTAACTGTTGTATGATCTACACACTGCTAAATCACGGCCACTTCAAGTAAATATGAATCATTGATCTATATGAGAAAGCAGTGGAACACACAGCAGGCATGCTGCGTAGGTTTGCAGGCGACATCAGAATTGTAGACAGTGAGGAAGATTATCTAAGTTTCAAAAGGATATTAATCCAATGAGTCGTTGGACTGAAAAATTTAACATGGAGTTCAATCTGGATAAATGGAAGGTATTGCATTTTGGTACAACAAAAAGAGTAGGGCTTTGCGTAGTGTTGGAGAACACGGAAGATCGGGGATGCAGGTACATAGTTCTATCACATAAAGACAAGGTGTTCAAAGGTATTTAACATACTTCCCTTCATCGCTCAGTCCTTTGTGTATAGTAGTCGGGACGTTATGTTGAAGGTTTGCAGGACATTGATGAGGCCTCTTCTGGAATATTATGTCCGGTTCCGGTTGCCCAGTTGTAGGAATGATATTATTCAGCTAGAGCAGGTTCAGAAAAGGTATACACGCATGTTGCCGTGTGTCGGAGGTTTGAGTTATAATGAAAGGCTGGATAGGCTGAAACTATTTTCAGATTTGAGATTGGTGTGCTGGAAAACCACAACAGGTAAGGCAGCATGCGAGGAGCAGGGGAATCATTTTTTTGCGCAAGTGTCATTCATCAGGCTCTTCCCTGAAACGTCGATTCTCCAGCTCCTCAAATGCTGTCTGACCTGCTGTGCTTTCCAAGCACAACACTATCGACTCAGATCCCTCATCTACAGTTCTCACTTTCTCCCAGTTGAGACTGTTTTCACTCTAGGTTAGGGGATTGAGCGGCGATCTGACAGAAATTTATGACTTCTTGAGAGGAAAGTTAGAGTTAACGATAGCTGGCTTTTCCCAGGAAGGGGATTTGAAGACGAGAGGGCATATGTTTAAGATGAAAAGACCGAAAGTTAAAAAAAGACTTGTGAGGCTTTCTTTTAGAGAAGGTTTTTTACATGCTGAGGAAGTGATGGATGAGGGTATATTTGCAACATTTAAAGAACAATTAGATTCAAAAATGAATGGGAAAGTGGGATTTTAAAAATAAATTTATTCATGCCTAGTACATCAGTTATTTCCCAGAGAACAGTTAAGAGTCAACCACAATATTATCCATCTGGAGTCTCCTGTGGGACAGAGCAGATGAATATGACAGTTTGCTTCACGAACTGGCATGGTTGAATCAGATGGGAGTTTCCACACAACTGATTCAGGTCATCACGAGACTCTGCAATTCCAGGTGCTTATTGAATTCAAACTCCACTATCTGTCATGCCAGGACCTGAACCCTTTCTCCCCAAAATATTACTTGGATTTTTGGATGTAAAACTACAAGGGCATTATAACCACTCAGCGGGTACAGCAGGAGACAGATGGGACTAGATTAGTTTGGCAGAACATTCAGCATAGATTGGTTACACTGACGGGCCTGATTCCATGCTATATGACTCTATATTTGACGCTATGGAATAAATAGCTGGTTTGGATTAACTGCAGCATTGACAGCATAATCGACCACCTGATGGGATATGTAATCCTACTGGAGTCTCCGGACGTTGTTTTGCTCAGTGATTCCTTCCTACACACGGAACTGGTGAACGGCTTGTCCCCAGTGTTACTGATTAAATGAGTTTCCATTTCTGTGGTTAATTGAATCTCTTCCTGCAGTTCCCACATTGCCCTGCTTTCTCTGCGGTATCGGTGTCCTTTTTCCAACTCAGGGTGAACGATCCTTTCAAATTGTGGCCACACAAATACAAATCCTGTTTTCCATGTTGTGAATGTGTTTTCATTCTTTCTCATTCACCCACAGGGTGTAATTATCACTGGTCAGGATAACATTTATTCTTCACCCCTTGTTCGTTGCTGACTGTCTACGCCACACACCCGGGTGCGATCCCAGCCTCGGGTCTCTATCTGTGGGCAGTCTGCACATTCGCTATGTGTTTGCGTTTTTATTTCTCCCTCATCACCAATGATGTGCAGTTACAGGGCTCAACAATGGGAAATGCAGGTTTCTGGGATAGGGAATACCGTAGGTCCTGGTGGGATGCGTTTTGGATTGGACCATCTGGAATGGAAGGGCTGACTACCCTGCTTCCCCAAACGATGTAGATTCTTGAATTAAGCTCATGTTTTTCTGGCCCTGGAGTCTCTCGTAGGCAGGACTGGGTGAAGATTCTGCATAAGGGACATCAATGAATGGGATTGCAGGAAATTAATGTTATTATCTATGTTCCTGAGGCCGGCTTGCATTCGGAATGTTATTCATCGAACTTAAACATCACCGTTTCCGTGTCCCAGCCCCCAAGGATAACCAGTTCTAAATATTACCCCAACACCACCTTCTCCAGGTATAAGGTTTGACTGTGTGGAAGAAACTGATTCTGAGCTGATGCAAACAAAATCAGCTTCCATCGCCAGTGTCGGAAACACAGATCCAAACAACAAAAGCATATGTTAAACCCACCACTGCAAAGCTAACGGCTCAACACGCTTCAATTGTGCCACTTAGCTGTCTCAGCAAGATGCACTATAAATAGCTATGATAGTACAAACGGGGGCAACTATTCCCTTGATCAGGAGCACACTCAACCGAGGAATTTCTTGCTTCTATATCATCATAGAAGGACCGCACTGTCACCTATTGCATCACTGGAGCCAGAGAGTAATATCGCGCACTCATCCCATCCCCATTTCCGGTTGGATCTGGGAGGCTGTGCTGCACTTTCTCTGAATCGAGGCTGTGAACTGAGATTATGTGTGGTTTTCTGCAACATTGGTTATGGCCTTTAGGAAGCTGGTGAAGTCGCCGATGTAAAGCTAAAATGCTACTGAAACATACATTTCAACAATATCCTGTACTGTCCCCCGAGTCTTTGATATTTTGGCGAAATCTATCAATCTCAGTTTTCAACATTCTCATTCAAGGATCTTCACAGCCTCTGAAGACATCGGATTTAAAGATTCAACTCATTCGCAGTTCCCACATGACTACCACTCTTCGCTGAGTACTGATATTTTACATTTGCTGTTTTTCCGATCATTTCCTCTGCTAGTACACTTATTGCTGCTTGCAAGTATCCTGTTCTGTTGTTGCTGTGATCGTGGTCATCTGTATTTTGCATTGTGACCACAGCAACCTCGGTTCGAAACCATACACGACACTAAGTGTTCTCTCCGTTGTCCTTTTTGTGACACATGGTAAGAAACAGTTGTTTTACCTTCAAATTCCACTCTTTCACATCTCTGCGTTTCATATATCAGGATTCAAACACACCCGTTGTCGGAGATTTCTCTCCTTACCACGATCATTAATCGTCCTTTAGGTCCCTCCTCCCATTTCTCTGAGGCAATGCACAATCCATCACTCTTCTTCACATTGATACTGTACTGTCTGTCCTGCGGTCACTGTTGCTGGGTGAACGTGCCGCAATCCCACCATTGGGATCTCCAAACAAGTCGATCCATTTGATCCAGTAACAGTGTGGACTCTCCCTCTTTATGGGCATTTAAGAGGGCATTGGATAGGTATATGGAGGATAGTGGGTTAGTGTAGTTTAGGTGGGCTTGGATCGGCGCAACATCGAGGGCCCAAGGGCCTGTTCTGCGCTGTATTCTTCTATGTAATACCGCAGTTTTGATATCAATCCCCATGTAGCAGCTTTTACTGACATAGGCCAGAGACAATTGAAGCGTCCGGCTCATGGAAAATACCCAGGACAATTTTGGGGAAACGAAATTTTATTGGAAACGATCAGCTTTTGTGACTTTCTGCGTTGCTCTCGCTGTAATTTCATAGGACTGATAATCCTGAAACCGAGGTAATAGTCTGGGTACTCGGGCCTGACTCCCACTATGTCAGATTGTAAAATTTGGATTCAGCAAATATCTGCATTGATAAATCTAATGATTACTATAGATCCATTGACAATTGTTGAAAAATAAACATCTGGTTTACTGATGTCATTTCAGGACGGAATCTGCTATCCTTACTTGGTCTGGCCTGCATGTGACTTCAGACTCATAGCAATATGGTTGAGTCTCAACTGCGCTCTGGGCAATTCGGAATGGATAATAAATTCTGCTTAGTCAGAATCGCCCTCATACTAATCCAGAAATTTTAAAACAAATGCTCATTAGGCTCAAGCAAGAGTGTTGTGTGCAGGGATGTCATCACACTGAGAACATTGCAGGAGATATTTACCAGGGTGTTGTTTGGGATGAAGAGTTTCAGTTGTGAAGAAAGACAGGACAGAGTGGACTGTTTGTCGCATTGTGAAGGAGATGTAGATAAGTCATGAATGAGTTAGGGTATGGACAGATTTGACTAAACGAGATTCCCATTGATGGAGGGATCGATCAGCAGGGACCAGAGATTTAAGGAGAAAGGCAGAAAGGTTTGAGAAGATGTGCAAAAAACTTTATCAGCCAGTGGGTGGTTGGAATTTAGAATACACTGCCTGCAGTGTTCAGAGCCGCAAAAACCCGTATAACCTGAATAAATATTCAGATGTGATCTTGTGAGACCAAGACATATAAGGCTGTGGGAAAAGCATTGAGAACTCCGATTCAGTTCATTCGGCAGTTGTTTTTGTCAAGTGTGGCCACAATTGGCTGAAGGGCCTCCTTTGACACTCCTGTCCTCGGTAGTATCGTGGTTAGTTCCCCGTCTGTCACAGGGCTCAATTCCCCGCTGGGAACAGTGTAAATGTTTTAAAACTGTCACTCCATTCCCAAGTTCGGGCATTGATACCTGTCCTTCCATTTTCGATGGTGCATGCCACAGGAATGACAGTGCTGCCTGAATCAGTGTGGGGAAGGGCTGCAGCTCTCAGGGAAGCAGAGAGTCAGTGAAAGTACAAACACGTGACTTCAGCAAACTGTACATTGTATTTGTGTTGGAATGAAAAGCATTTGACAGACTTGTACTGGATTGACGTGTTTACTGGAAGGAGGATGGTGCGGAAGAAACAGCGTAAAAACCTTCAAATATGATTGCAGAAACATTTCCCTCAGCATGAATGAAATTGTAATGGACAGAGTAGTGTTTCGATACATTGAATTTGGGTTGATTTGCTTTGACGAGGCTGAGTTACCAGGGTATAAAGCCATTAAAAAATGATACAGCAATTGCTCACTATGATGGAACATTGTGTCAGTAATTCGCACTGCTGTTCGCTCGGAGGATTAGGTTGATTGGCAAAGTTAAATTGTCCTCTCGTGTCCAGGGAGTGAATTCACTAAGTTAGGTGAATTAGCCATGGGTAACGCGGGGACAAGGTCAGAAGTCACAGGATGACAGGTTATAGTCTTACCGGTTAATTTGAAATCATAAGGGGGAGGGCTCACTCTTCCTCAGGTGAAGTACACGGGAATAGGGAGGGGAGCTTGCTCTGGGTGAGATGACCTTCAGAGAGTCGACACCGGCTCGATTGACTGTCATGCTTTTTCTACACTGTAGGATTCTGTGATTCTATCGGAGAGGATAATAATGATTACTGGGGTGTAAAGCCATTACAAACGATGCTGGTGAGGTGTACTGAGGACGAGATTTTATTCACTTGTCTTCTTGGAAAATTGAGAACAGTTATCCATGAACCAAGGAAGACTTAGTGGGGGGTTCCGGTTATAAAATGTTTGGGCAGAGTAAATGGGTAGAAAATTTCCTCTTTCAAGTAATTAAACATTGAGATGTCAGGC
Source organism: Chiloscyllium plagiosum (assembly GCF_037043375.1). Lineage (NCBI taxonomy): Eukaryota > Metazoa > Chordata > Chondrichthyes > Orectolobiformes > Hemiscylliidae > Chiloscyllium > Chiloscyllium plagiosum. The sequence goes on along the minus strand of NW_028270217.1, from coordinate 71,155 downwards.
ATTCAATACCTTTGAATAACACCTTTGAATGGCAAAGAAATGATGAGAACTGAATCGCTGTCACTCAGAGAATCTGTTTTTCAAAATATTTGGAAAGGCACATTTGGTGACATAAAAGGAATAAATTTCACAAGGGGAGCGACAGCGTGTGGATAGGTAAAGGAGTAGGGGTGGGGTAAAGTCAGTCAGAAGTTGCGGGGAAATATTGTCTAATTTAGTTGACTTTACATGTAAAGACTTTTCGTGAAGATATGCAGCTGAATAAGATTCGATTCTAAAACTCTAAATTTTGAAAAAATTGGCATAATATTCAAGCATTGTAAATGGAACTGAGTGGATTTTTCCTATTGCGATGGGAAGATGTTACATAATGAATGGGAAGTGACCAGTTGCTTGGAGGTCGACTTCGTGGTTTAATCATATGCGTTAAAGATGTGAGGACAAACACCATGATGTTTGGTCCATTTGATACTCAGTGAAATCTGACAAAGTAAGGAGCAACAAAACTGGACTTTAACCTTCTGCTTTTCTAAGAAGTATTATCCTTAAGCTGAAATAAAATTGGAGCAAATTTGAATACAACATTAATCGTTCCAATGGGATAAATCTAATTCACTTGCGAGATTACAATGAACATGGTCAGGTTGCAGCAAAATTAAAATGAAACGAACAAACAGCGTTTCTTGCGGTTTAATCTAATTCAGGTTGAGCCATATGAGAAAGGCCATTGAGCCACAACATCGCCTTTATTTCCCTCTCCATGGCTACTTCTTCACGTGAGAGAGAAAGTCACTGAAGAAATTATGAGTCAAATGAAGGTGAGAATATGAGTAGAAGTCTTGCTGTCTGTTTTATTCTGACACAGTTCTGACTCAGAATGTATCACTGACAGGTATTCATTCTGACGAGCATGGCTATTTATTGGAATTTGCTGTCATTAAAATTCTGGTGAAAGCTGAAACACCCTGGTGTGGATTCGATTCCCCTCTGGAAAATTCTCATCCATGGCTTTCACTGCATGTAACCTGATGAGGTCACATGCTTCCTCTCTACAAAATCTGCTGAGGAGACCGGGCGATTATGGTGGTGGGTTATTATACTGTTGTTCTCCACATTCACGGATCCGATTCACACTCTAGTTACAAACTTCACAAACTACTTCAGCAGTTTTTCTTTGCACCTCACACTCTGTTAAAACACTGGATCATGCATCTTGTTCTTGCCCTTTACTGCACTGGAGATTGCCGAGCAATACACACCACATTAAAGTCGAAATCAAGAGCGAGAGCAGTCATTCTATTCAATTATACATTAAATTGGTGTAATGAGAAAGAACGCATTTTTTCTTTCCGCACAATGTTCCATCTTGTCTTTCTATGAAGTTACATCGAAAGAAAGAGAAACAGATAACAAGAGATCGTGAGCACAGGTTTATCCAATGGGGTTGTTCATGAGTATTTTAACCAAACACTTCACACAATAATCTGATCAGTATTTCAAACAGTCACTCGGAATTGGAACCGCAGAAAACTTCTCCAATGAAACGAACCTTTCATTCTTCCACAAATTTCTGATATGTGTGAACCATACAACGATCCATCATCCAGCGAGATCACTGACTTGCCAACTGTATAAGATCCACCAACTTTCTTCAGCAATCACAGCTTCAGTATACAGCCAACTGTACTGTGCCCAGTGTCATTTGTTGCACCCAAGCCACAGAACATTTCTTCCTCCTGAGTTTATGAGGCTTGTTCCTGATCTGTCTAATCGGTTTCATAAAAGTTTCCTATCACTTCAGCACATCCCCTCATAGTTCTGAACTTATGAATAAAATAAGGCGTTAGACCAAATGTTAAACAAAGTAGACGTATGCCACTCAGCCTATCGAGACTGCCCCAACATTCACCGAACTCATGGTTGATCTGATGATCTTCAACTCAATTCTTCTCACTTACGTCGACAAGGTTCCATCACCTTTCTGATTAACTATCTGGCACAATTTGAAAATACTCAACAACGCAGTCAAACAGTGGGTGCCACAGAAATGACACAGACTCTCTGACCCCTGAGCAAAGAAATTACTCATCATTTCTGAATTAAATAGGCAATATCTAATTCTGAAATTTTGTCCTCTTGTGCTCTTCTCAGAGCATAGGGCAAGCCACCTGCCGTATCTACCCTGTCCAGATCCCACGAATATTGACCGTTTATAAATGTTATTATGTGATTGTAGAGCTCCTCTCCACCTCCTTTGTTTCAAGGAGAATAATCCCAGCCTAACGAATCATTCCACGAAGCTCCATTTTATACAGAGTTAGCAACATGTTTGTAAATCTCTGCTGGTCCTTACCTTAAGAGTATTTATGAGGAAGTTTCCCTCATAAATACTCTTAAGACCTTCACATCAGCTGGATAACCTCTATTCGGACACAACTAAGTCTTTCCTGATTTCTCCCGCATTATTCTTTATCTATGCCATCAGCCCATTAAACCGCCCTCTTTTCGTTTCTAGTGGGTATATCTCCCAGTAAACCTCATTTCCTTCGTTTCGAACGACATGGTATCATGGCCGTGTCATTGCGAACGTCTTTGTATTCCAGTAAACGATGCCCGTGTCATTATTCATGTCTTTATATCCCTGTAAATTTCAACATGAGAACGGATGCTGGGTTTAATTCAATGCATGAAAACTGACCACTAAGCTATGAAATCTTATTACCGACACAGGGAAGGTGGAAGAAATTCCAATTACAGCTGAATCGATTAGCTGCAACATAATCGGGTCAAGTCACATACTTGACTGTTGTTCTTATAGTTATTTCGTCTCTATGTGTGCTGAATTTACGCAGTGAGGGTTGAATTACTATTGCCAGACATATATAAGGGGGCGTGTGAAATGCTGAAGTTGTGAGATCAGAGCAGTTTTTATTGACGTAAACATTCATTGTTCGAATCTCAGTCTTAGGAATTAGACAGAGAGCGATTTTGAGCAAAGTTTGAGCAGAGACGTTTACCCCATGACGAAATACCAAATTGTGTGGTTACTTTGTTGTTTACCTCATTTGTGTGTTTTGCCTCATTGAGGATTTTGAAGTTATACCCTCTATACAAAAGTTCCGTGCTTTTGCACCATTGTACAAAAGATACAGTACAATAGCATCCAACGATGTTTCAGTCTATTTATACCGATATTGACTCCTGGAAACAGCACTATGCACTCTCCTCGAGTCTGGAAAATAATTTGCTACATTCCCACTCTTATGGCTCTTTTCATTACATCGGCTTCTGTTCTTCACAGAATCCGATTCAGCAGATCTTGTCACTGAGTCATTTATTTGTTCAAATGATGTGAGCAGAATATCACAGTCCATAACACAGAAGTCAGACCATACTCAGGGATCTGTACTCTGCTCTAGATCATTTCATGAACACCAGGAAGAAATATCTATGATCTTAAAAATTTACTGACCTGTTTTTTCAGAAGCAAGATAAACAGTCCAGGTTTCTGTTTTGTTGTCACACGAACCAAGGTTGTAAATGCTGGAACCAGTTGAGACTGTCCGCTCTCCCACATCTATTTTCTCCCCAGGAAGTGTTAAGATGATGGTCTGAATCGGATTCTTCTAAAAAGAAGAACGTTTTTATCCATTAATGTCTCGTTTATGGGACCACTAGACTCCCGCTGGGCCTCTGTGTTAGCGCTGATCACAGCAGTTTCCGCAGACTTCAGCTTTTTTGTAGCAAGTACCTTCGAGGATGACATCAAAAGATATTCGCTGTTACTTTATGATACTCTATCAATGGAGGCTGCTCAGTCCGCTAGGAATGGATAATTTCTGCAGTGCGTCCTGCGGATCAGAAACAGTGCACTTTATCATTCAGATCATACAGAGTGAGAGCGCTCGAAAAGGCCAAGCGAGGTTTCCCCACAGGAGTTTATTGTTGGTGGAACAATACCAGCGGCGCCACCCTAACGCAGGAAAGAACTGTCTCAGGAGTCCATTTGGTAAGTTTAGTTTCAGACTCTGGTCACCATTCTCGCCGAACCCTGCAGCCTGTGGGCAATAAGCACAATGAAGTTGGTGGTGGATCCCAAAATGAGAGCATAATTCCTCATTTATATCTCCAATAGAATTAGGGTGGTGGTAGTGGGGGTGGGGGGGCACATTGTCCGAAGGTAGACAAAATCTAATACCAAAGCAGGAAATAATCTCCTTCAGTAAAATATTTACAACAGTTTTAGCAATAGCGATGGAAGTGCGGTAAGATTCAACCCATGAAGGAAAAGAAAATCAACAATGACCAAGACATACTTATAGTGCTGACACCTTTGCAACTCGATGAAGTCTTTAAAACTCTTTTGCAGTTGGCATTAGGTGGTCAGAAGGCGACTCACCCTTGTCAGAGAACATAGAACAGAGAAAGGACAACATAGAACAGGCCCTTTCACCCACGAAGTTTAATCCTAATGTAAAAAATAATGACAACCTACACACCCCTCAATTCACTGCTCTCCATATGCAAGTGTACAAGTTGCTTAAATGTCCCCAAAGACTCTGCTTCCACCACTACCACTGGTAACGAATTCCAAGCATTCACAGCTCTCTGTGCTAAATAAGAACTACTTCTGACATCTCCTTTCTACCTTCCTCCTAATGTCTTCCAACTATGAGTTCTCATACCAGTCAATCTTGCCCTGGGGAAAATACTCTAGCTATTGATTCTATCTACTCCTCTCATTATTTTGTAGACATCTATCAGGACTCTCTCTTCCTCCTTGGCTCCAGTGAGATGTCCAAGCCTATTCAACCTTTTTTTCATAAGGCAAGCCTTCCAGTCCAAGCAGCATCGTTCGTTGCACCCTCTCCCAAACCTCTGTATCTTTCCTATAGTAGGGCGACCAGAACTGGACACAATACTTCAAGTATTGCCTCACCAGGGACTTGTAGAGCTGCAGCAAAACCTCACGGCTCTTGAACCCTATCCCCCTGTTATTGAAAGCCAAAACACCATATGCTTTCTTAACAAATTTATAAACTTGTATGGCAACTTTGAAAGATCTATGTACTTGCACATCCAAATCCCACTGTTCCTCCACACTGCCAAGAATCCTATCTTTAATCCTATATTCACTATTCGAGTTCCACAATCCAACATGCATCACTTCGCATTTATCCAGGTTGAACTCAATCTGACATTTCTCTGCCCAGCTCTGCAGTCTGTCTATGTCGCGCTGCAGCCTGCAGTAGTCCTTTATACTATTGCCAACACCTCCAAACATTGTGTCATCTGCAAATTTACTAATCCTCCCCTCAACCTCCTCATCTCAGTCATTTATAAAAACTACAAAGAGCAGAGGCCCAAGTAAAGAGCCCTGGGAGACCTCACTCAACATTGTCTTCTGGGCAGAATACTTTCCATCTACAGCCACTCTCTGCCTTCTGTCAGCCAGCAAATTCTGTATATATCTGTTTCATGCCTGGAAACAGAGTGTTGATGGAGGGTTGTCTGTTTATATCTGATTAATGGTCGGTGATAGGGGTGGTGCAGGGTTGTGTGCGTTTTTCTGTATATATCTGCTTAATGACAGGAGACAGACTGGTGGTGGTCGAAGGTTGTGTGTGTGTATATCTGTGTATGTTTGCTCAGTGGAAGGATAACAGGGCGGCGTGGAGGGTTGTGTGTGTGTGTGTCTGTCTGTGTATATCTGTTTAATGGCAGGTGATAGTGCTGTCTTGGAGGGGTGTGCGTGTGATTCTGTGTATGTCTATTTAAGGGCTGGAGATAGGGTGGTGGTGTGTGTACCTGTTCCGTGGCAGGAGAGACAGACAATGTAGTCCTGGAGGAATGTGTGTGTGTTCCTGCATATATCTGCTCAATGGCAGGTGGCATGTTGTTCATGGAATGTTATGCTTTGTGTGTGTGTTTCTGCGTATATCTATTTAATTGCAGGAGATAGGGTGGTGGTGGAGGATTGTGTATGCGCGTGCGTTTTTGTGTATATCTATTTAAGGGCAGTAGGCAGGGTGTTCTTGGAAGGTTGTGTGTGCATATTTCCGTTTATAACTGTTTGGTGACAGGAGACAGGGTGGTCAAGGAGGTTTGAGTGAGTGTGCGTTTGTGTTTCTGTGCATATGTGCTTAATGCCATGAGACAGTTTGGTGTGTGTATGTTATTGTGTGTATCTGTCCAATGAAAGGAGGCAGGGTGTTCATGGAGTGTTGTGCATGTTGGTGATTCTGCGTATATCCTTTTAATGGCAGGAGACAGGGTGGTGGTGGAGGGTAGATCTCTGTGTTGCTGTGTCTAAGTGCTTATGGGTAGGAGACACGTTGGTGGTGGACAGACAATGTAGTCCTGGAGGAATGTGTGTGTGTTCCTGCATATATCTGCTCAATGGCAGGTGGCATGTTGTTCATGGAATGTTATGCTTTGTGTGTGTGTTTCTGTGCATATCTGTTAAATGGCAGGAGACAGGGTGGTGGTAGTGGAAGGGTGTGTGGTTTTCTTTTCTGTGCCTGTCTGTTTAATTCTGGTGTTAAGGTCGTGGTGCAGGGATGTGAATGTTTTTTCTGTAAGTATCTGCTTCAATGATAGGAGACAGACTGGTGGTGGTGGAGGGTTGTGTGTCTGTCTGTTTCTGTGTATATCTGATTAATTGCAGGAATCAGGGTGGCGGTGGAGCGTCTGTATGTATGTGTGTTTCTGTGTATATCTGTTTAAGGGCAGGAGACAGGGTAATGGTAGAGGGATGTGTGCGTGTTTCTGCGTATATCTGTTTTAAGGGCTGGAGAGAGTGTGGTGGTGGAGGGTTGTGCGTGTGTGTTTCTGTGTATATCCAATAAACGGCAGGAAACGAGGTCGTGGTCGAAGGATGTGTATGTGTGTGTGTTTGTGTGTTTGTGTATATACCTGCTTAAAGGCAGGAGACAGATGCTGGTGGAGAGTATAGTGTCTGTAATCCTGTTTCTATGTGCTTACTGGCAGGAGAAAAGGTGGTATGAAGGGTTGTGTATGCATGTGTTTCTGCGTATATCAATTTAAGGTCAGTAGGCAGGGTGTTCATAGAACATAGACCAAAAATCATTACAGCCCAGTACAGGCCCTTCGGCCCTCAATGTTGCGTCGACCTGTCATTCCAATCTGAAGCCTATCGAAACTACACTATTCCATGTACGTCCATATGCTTATCCAATAACGACTTAAATGTACTTAAAGTTGGGTAATCTACTACCATTGCCGTCAAGCATTCCATACCATTACTACTCTCTGAGTAAAGAAACTACCTCTGACATCTGTCCTATATCTGTCACCTCTCAATTTAAAGCTATGCCCCCTCGTGCTCGCCGTCACCATACTTGGAAAAAGGCTCTCCCTCTCCACCCTATCTAACCCTCTGATGAACTTATATGTCTCTATTGAGTCACGTTTCAAACCTCTTCTCTCCAACGAAAACAGCCTCAAGTCCCTTAGACTTTCCTCGGAAGACCTTCTCTCCATACCAGGCAAGATCCTAGTAAATCTCTTCTGCACCCTTTCCAAAGCTTTCATATACTTCTTATAATGCGGTGACCAGAAGTGGACACAATATTCCAAGTGCGGTCGCACCAGAGTTTTGTGCAGCTGTAGCATCACTTTATGGTTCCAGAATCGATCCCTCTAATAATGCCTTCTTAACAAAACGGTCAACCTGGGTGGCAAATTTCAAGGATCTGTGCACCTGGACACCGAGATCTCACTGCTCATCTAAACTACCAAGAAGCTTATCATAAGCCCAGTACTTTGAATTCCCGTTCCTTCGACCAAAGTGCATCACCTCACGCTTGTTCACAGTAAACTCCATTTTCCAACTCTCAGCCCAGCTCTGCAGCTTGTCTATATCTCTCTGTAACCTATAACATCTTTTGTCACTATCCACAATTTCACCGACCTTAGTGTTGTCTGCAAATTTACTAACCTACCCTTCTACTCCCTCATCCAGGTCGTTTATAAAAATGATGAACAGCAGTGGACCTAACACCGACCCTTGCGGCACATCACTAGTAACTGGACACCAGATGAACATTTCCCATCAAGCACCTCCCTTTGTCTTCTTTCAGCAAGTCAATTACTGATCCAAACTGCAATATCTCCCACAATCCCATTTCTCCGCATTTTGAACAATAGCCTACTGTGGGGAACCTTATCGAATGCGTTTCTGATATCCATATACATCACATCAACCGGTTTACTCTCATCGATCTGTTTGTTCACCATCTCAAAGAACTCAATACGGTTTGTGAGGCACGAAATAACCTTCACAAAACCGTGCTGACTATCCATTATTATAATATTTTTTTCTAGATGATTGCAAATCCTATCTCTTATAACCTTTTCTAACACTTTACCAACAACTGAAATAAGGCTCACTGGTCTATAATTACCAGTGTTGTCTCTACTCCCCTGCTTGAACAGGGAAACCACATTTTCTGTCCTCCAGTCTTCTGGCACTATTTCTATAGACAATGACGATTTAAAGATAAATGCCAAAGGCTCACTGGCTCCCTGGGTTCCCAGAGGATCCCAGGCTAAACCCATCCAGCCCAGTGGACATATCTATTTTCACACTCTGCAGGATTTCTAATACCTCTTCCTTGTGAACCTCAATCACACCTAATCTAGTAGCCTGTATCTCGGTATTCTCCTCGACAACATTGTCGTTTTCTAGAGTGAATACTGTCGAAAAATATTGATTTAGTGCTTCCTCTATCTCCTTCGACTCCTCACACAACTTCCCATTAATATCCTTGATTGGCCCTAACCTTACTCTTGCCATTCTTTTATTCCTTAAATACCCATAGAAAGCCTTACGGTTTACCCCGATCCTATCGGCCAACAACGTCTCGTGTCTCCTGCTGGCTCTGCTGAGATCTCTCTTTAGGTATTTCCTGGCTACCTTGTAACCCTCAATTCCACTTCCTTCGTAAACCACGGCTCCTGCGCTCCTGCGCTCCACAGCTTCCTCCCGGCCTGATAGTTACATATTTATCTAGGACACTCTGGAACGTTTCCTTGAATAAGCTCCACATTTCTAATGAGCCCATTCCCTGCGGGTTCCATCCCAATTTAATACTTCCTCAATCTTGCCTAATCGCATTGTAACTGCCGTTCCCTCAGCTGTAAATTTCGTGGAAATTTTTGTGTGTGTGTGTGTGTGTGTGTGTGTGTGTGTGTGTGTGTGTGTGTGTGTGTGTGTGTGTGTGTGTGTGTGTGTGTGTGTGTGTGTGTGTATTTCCGTGTGTGTATAACTGTTTGATGACAGGAGTCAGGGTGGTCAAGGAGATTTGAGTGAGTGAGTGTGTGTGTGTGTGTGTGTTTCCGTGCATATGTGCAGACTGACATTAAACAGGTAGACACCGAAACCAACACACAACCCTCCCCCACCACCCTGTCTCCTGCCTTTAAGCAGATATACACACAAACACACACACATCCCTCAACCATTTCCCTGTTTCCTGCCGTTAATCAGATATACACAGTTTGGTGTGTGTGTGTTTTTGTGTATATCTGTCCAATGGCAGGAGGTAGGGTGTTCATGGAGTTGTGTGTGTGTATGTATGTGTGTGTGTGTGTGTGTATGAGTTACTGCATATATCTTTTTCATGGCAGGAGACAGGGTGGTGGTAGAGAGTAGGTTGTCTGTGTTTCTGTGGCTATGTGCTTACTGGTAGTGGTGGTGGTGAGGGGTGTGTGTGCATGTTTCTGTGTTGGGGATGTTTGTCTGTCTGTGTGTTTTATTTTCTGTGTATGTTTGTTTAATGGTAGGTGATAGGTTTTGGTGCAGGATTGTGTGTATTTTTCTTAATATTTCTGCTTAATTACAGCGGACAGACTGATGGTGGAGGGTTGTGTGTGTGTTTCTGTGTAAAATCGATTAATTTTAGGAAACAGGGCGGTGGTGGAGGAGTGTGCGTGTGTTTCCCTGTATATCTATTTAATGTCAGGAGGCAGGGTGGCCGTGGTGGTTTGTGTGTGTGCGTGTTTCTGTGTATATCTGATAAACAGCAGGAAACAGGGTAGTGGTCGAGGGATGTGCGTGTGTTTCAGTGCATTTCTGTTTAATGGCAGGAGACAGGGTGGTCGTGGAGATGTGTGTGTGCTTCTGTGTAAGGGCTGTGCGTATGTGATTCTGTGTATATCTGATTAACGGCACGAAACAGAGTAGTGGTTGAGGGATGTATATGTGTGTTTGTGTTTATATCTGCTTAAAGGCACGAGACAGGCTGGTGGTGGAGGGTTGTGTGTTGGTTTCGGTGTCTAACTGTTTAATGTCAGGAGACAGGGTGGTCGTATTGGGTTGTGTGCGTGGGTTAATGTGGATATCTATTCAAAGGCTAGAGACAGGGTGGTGGTGGAGGGTGCTGTGTATGTGTTTCTCTGTATAACTGTTTAATTGCAGATGGCATGTTGGTGATGGAGGGTTGTGTGTGTATTTCTGCGTATATGTGCTTAATGGCAGGACACACGATGGTGTGTGTGTGTTTCTCTGTACACCTGTTCAATGGCAGGAGACAGGATGGTCATGGAGGGTTGTGTGTGTTTCTGCGTATCTCAATTCAATGGCAGGAGACACAGTGGTGTTGGAGGGTAGAGTGTCTGTATTTTTGTGTCTGCATGCTGAGTGGCAGGTGACAGGGTAGTGGAGGATTGTGTATGTTTCTGTGTATATCTGTTTAAGGTCAGTAGACAGTGTGTTCGTAGAGGGTTGTGTGTGTTTTTGTGTCTATCTGTTTAATGGCAGGTGACAGGGTGGTGGTGGAGGGTGGTATGTGTTTGTTTCTGTGTATATTTGTTTCATGCCAGGAGACGTGGTAGTGCTTGAGGGTTGTGCGTGTGTTTCTGTTTATATCTGCTTAAAGGCAGGCAACAAGATGTTAGTTGGGGGTTTTGTGTGTGTTTGTGTGCGTGCGTTTCTGTGTATATCTTTTTAATGGCAGAAAACAATGTGGTGGTTAACGGTTGTGTGTGTGTGCATTTCTACGCATATCTGTTTAATCGCAGGGGATAGGGTTGTGGTGGATGGTTGTTTGTGTGTTTGTGTGTGTTCCTGTGCATGTCTGTTTAATGGCAGGAGCCAGGGTGATGTTGGAGGGTTGTGTGTGTGTTTTTATGTGTATATCTGATTAATGGCAGCAAACAAGATGGTGGTGGAGGATTCTGTATATGTGGGTGTTTCTGTGTATATCTGTTTCAGGGCAGAAGACATGATAGTGGTCGAGGGTTGAGTGTGTGTACTTCCGTGTATATCTGCTAAATGGCAGGAGAAATGGTGGTGGAGTGCGTGTCTGTGTGGAGAACTACTTAATGGCGGGAAATAAGTTTGTGGTGGCGGGTTGAGTGTGTGTGTTTCTGCATATATTTGTTTAATGTTGGCTGACAGGGAGGTTATGGAGGGTTGTGTGTGAGAGTGTTTCTGTATATCTGTTGAAATGCAGGAGACAGGTTGGTAGTGGAGGGTTGTGTGTTTCTGGATATGCCTATTCAATTGCAGGAGAAGGGTGGCAGTGGAGGGTTGTGTGTGCTTCTGTTTACATCTGATCATTGGCGGAAAACAACTTGCTTGTGTAGTGGTGTGTGTGTTTCTGTATATCCCTGTTTAATGGCAGGAGACAGGATCGTAGTGAGGTTTGTGCGTGTGTGTGTGTTTCTGTGTATAATTGAATTATGGCAGCAAACAGTGTGGTGGGGGAGGGTTCACTCTGTATGTGTTTCTGTATATACCTGTTTAATTGCAGGAGACAGGTTGGTGCTGGAGGATGATATATGTTTGTTTCTGATTATATCTGTTTCATGGCAGGAGACATCGCGGCGGTTGATGGTTGTGCGTGTGTTTCTGTGTATATCTGCTTAATGGCAGAAAACAATGTGGTGGTGTACTGTTGTGTGTGTATTTCTACGTATATCTCTTTAATGGAAAGATACAAGTTTGTCGTGGAGGGTGGTGTGTGTGTGTTTCTGCATATATCTGTTGAATGATAGGCGAGGGGAGGTCGTGGTGGTGGTGTGTGTGTATGTTGGTGTATATCTGTTTAATTGCAGGAGACAGGGTGGTTTTGGAGGTTGTGTGTGTGTTTCTGTGTATGTCTGTTTAATGGTAGGAGGCAGTGTGGTGCTGAAGGTATGCCTTTATGTTTCTGTATAAATCTGTTTAATTCCAGGAGACACGGTGGTGGAGGAGGGTGGTGTGTGTGTGTGTGTGTGTGTGTGTGTGTGTGTGTGTGTAAATGTTTAATTGTAGGAGAAATTGTGGTGTTGGAGGAATGGGTGTGCGTGTTTCTGTGTATATCTGTTCAATGACATAAGACTGGGTGGTGGTGGAGGGTTGACTGTATGTTTCTGTAAATATCTGTTTAATTGCTTAATGACAGGAAACAAATTGCTGTTCAAGGATTGTGTGTGCGTGTGTATGTGCATGCGTGTGTGTGCATGTGTTTCTGTGTATGTCTGATTAATGACAGAAGACAGGGTGTTAGTGTCGAGATGTGTGTGTTTCTGTTTATATCTGTTTAATCACCGGAGAGTGTGTGATTGGGGAGGATTGTGTGTGTATTTATGTGCATATCTGTTTAACGGCAGCGAACAGGGTGCTGGTGGAGGGTTCTGCATGTGTGTGTGTTTCTGTGAATACCTGTTTCAGGGCAGGAGACATGGTGGCGGTCGAGGGTTGTGTGTGAGTGTATTTCTGTGTATATCTGCTCAATGGCAGCAGAACAGGGTAGCGGTGGAGGGATGTGTGTGTGTTTGTGTGTATATCTGTTTAATGTCAGCACACATGGTGGTTGTCGAGGATTGTGTTTGTGTTTTTCTGTGTATATCTGTTTAGTGGCAGGAGACAAGGTGGTGGTGAAGTGTCGAGTGCTTGTTTGTGTGCATATCTACTTCACAGCAGGAAATCAGGTGGTGGTGCAGGGTTGTGTGTGTTTGTTTCTGCATATGTCTGTTTAATGGCGGGTGGCAGGGTTGTAGTGGGGGGTGGTGCGTTTCTGCATATATCTGTTGAATTGCAGGTGGAAGGCTGGTAGTGGAGGGTTGCGTGTGTGCGTTTCTGTATATATCTATTGAATGGCAGGAGACAGGTTGGTAGTGGAAAGTTGTGTGTGTTTCTGTGTACATCTAATCAATGGCAGAAAACAGCTTGGCAGTTTAGTGTTGTGTGTATTTCTGTATATCCCTGTTTAATGGCAGGAGACGGGATGGTAGTGGAGTTTTGTGTGTGTGTTTCTGTGTATAATTGATTGATGGCAGCAAACGGGGTGGTGAGGAGGGTTCCTTGTGTGTGTGTTTCTGGTTATAACTGTTTAATTGCAGGAGCCAGGTTGGTGGTGGAGGGTAGTATGTGTTTGTTTCTGAGTACATCTGTTTCATGGCAGGAGACATGGTGGCAGTTGATGGTTCTGCGTGTGTATCTGTGTATATCTGCTTAACGACAGAAAACAATGTGGTGGTGGACGGTTGTGTTTTTGTGTATTTCTATGTACATCTGTTTAATGGCAGGAGACAGGATTGTGGTGGAGAGTTGTGTGTATGTTTGTGCATATATCTGTTTAATGATAGACGAGGGGTGGTCGTGGTGGTGTGTGTGTATGTTTGTGTATATCTGTTTAATGAGAGGAGACAGGGTGGTGGTGGAGGCTTGTCTGGCTGTTTCTGTAAATATCTGTTTAATTGCAGGAGACAGGGTGGTTTTGGAGGTTGGTCAGTTTACGTTTCTGCATATAAAAGTTTAATCAATGTAGATAAGGTGGTCGTGAAGGGTTGTGTGTGCGTTTCTGTGTATATCTGCTTAATGATTGAAAACAAATTGGTTCTCAATACTTGTGTGTGCGTGTGCGTATGTGTGTGCCTGTGTGCTTCTGTGTATATCTGCTTAATGATTGAAAACAAGTTGGTTCTCAATGCTTGTGTGTGTGTGGTATATGTGTGCGTGTGTGCTTCTGTGTATATCTGTTTCATGACAGGAGACAAGGTGGTGATGGAGGCTTGTCTGGATGTTTCTGCAAATATCTGTTTAATTGCAGGAGACAGGGTGGTTTCGGAAGTTGGTGAGTGTGTGTTTCTGTATATAACTGTTTAATGAATGTAGACAGGGTGTCGTGGAGGGTTGTGTGTGTGTTTCTGTGTATAGCCGCCTAATGACAGGAAACAAATTGGTTGTCAATGCTTGTGTGTACGTGTGCGTCTGTGTTTCTGTGTATATATATTTAATGGCAGAAAACAATGTGATAGTGGAGGGTTGTGTGTGTGTGTTTCTGTCTATGTCTGTTTAATGGCAGGAGACAGGATGGTGCTGAAGATATGTCTTTATGTTTCTGTATTTATCTGTTTAATTGCCGGAGACAGATTGTTGGAGGAGGGTGGTATGTGTGTGTGTGTGTGTGTGTCTATATGTTTAATTGCAGGAGACAGTGTGGTGTTGGAGGAATGGGTGTGCGTGTTTCTGTGTATATATGTATGATGATGGGAGACTGGGTGGTAGTGGTGGAGGGTTGTATGTACGTTTCTGTAAATACCTGTTTAATTGCTTAATAACAGGAAATAAATTGCTGTTCAAGGGTTGTGTGTGCGTGTGTGTCTGTGCGTGTGCGTGTTTCTGTGTATGTCTGGACAATGGCAGGAGACAGGGTGTTGGTGACGAGATGTTTGTGTGTTTCTGTTTAAATCCATTTAATCACCGGAGAGTGCGTGATTGGGGAGGATTGTGTGTGCATGTGTATGTTTATGTGCATATCGGATTAATGGCAACAAACAGGATGGTGGTGGAGAGTTCAGTATGCGTGTGTGCTTCTGTGTATATCTGTTTTAGGGCAGGAGACGGTGATGGTCGGGGATTATGTGTGTGTATTTCTGCGTATATCTGCTCAATGGCACGAGAACAGTATGGTGGTGGAGGGTGTGTGTGTGTGTGTGTGTGTGTGTGTGTGTGTGTGTGTGTGTGTGTGTGTGTGTGTGTGTGTGTGTGTGTGTGTGTGTGTGTGTGTGTGTGTGTGTGTGTGTGTGTGTGTGTGTGTGTGTGTGTGTGTGTGTGTGTGTGTGTGTGTGTGTGTGTGTGTGTTTCTGTGTATATCTGTTTAATGCCAGGAGACAGAGTGTTGTTGTAGGGTTGTCTGTGCGTTTTGTTTTCTGTGCCAGTCTGTTTAATGGTAGTTGATACGGTGGTAGTGCAGGGTTGCGTGCGTTTTTCTGTATATATCAGCATAATGACAGGAGACAGACTGGTGTTCGTGGAGGGTTGTGTGTATGTGTGTTTCTGTGTATATCTGTTTACTGGCAGGAGACAGTGTGGTGCTGAAGAAATGCATGTATACTTCTGTGTACATCTGTTTATTTGCAGGACACAGTGTGGTGGAGGAGGACAGTGTGTGCGTGTTTCTGTGTATATATGTTTAATTTCAGGAGACAGTGTGGTGGTGGAGAGATGTGTATATTTGCTGCTGTATATATCTGTTTATGGGTAGGAGATGGGGTTTCGTGAAGGTTTGTGTGCGTGTGTGTGTATCTGTGTATATCTGTTTAAGTGCTGGTGACAGGGTGGTGGTGGAGGGTTGTGTGTGTATTTCTGTATATCTCTGCTCAATAGCAAGAGAACAAGGTGGTGTTGGAGGATTGTATATGTGTTTCTGTGTATATTTATTTAAGGGCAGGAGACAGGGTGGTGATGGAGGATTGTGTGCATGTTTCTGTGTATATCTGTAAAATGGCAGGAGACAGGATTATCGTTGAGGGTTGTGTGTGTGTGTGTCTGTGCATATCTGATTATGGCAGGAAACAGGGTGGTGGTCGAGGGATGTGTGTGTGTGTTTCAGTGCATTTCTGTTTAATGGCAGGAGACAGGGTGGTGTTGGAGGATTGTGTGTGTATGTCTGTGTGCACCTGTTTAATAACAGGAGACAGGAGATTCGTGGAGTGTTGTGTGCGTGTGTTTCTGTACACATCTATTTTAGGGCTGGAGACAGGGCTGTGGTGGAGGGTAATGTGCGTGCGTGTTTCCGTTTATAACTGTTTAATGACAGGAGACAGTGTTGGAGGAGGGATGTGTGCGTGTTTCTGTGTTTAACTGCTTAATTACAGGAGACAGGGTGGTGCTGGAAATATGTGTGCATCTTTAATTGCAGGACGCAGTGGTGGAGGAGGCTGGTGTGTGTGTGTGTGTGTGTGTGTGTGTTTCTGCGTCAATCCAATTAATGGCAAGACACAGTGAGGTAGTGGAGGGTAGAAAGTCTGTGATTCTGTGTGTATGTGCTTACTTGCAGGAGACAGGGTGGTGGAGGAGGCTTGTGTATGTATGAGGATTTCTTTGTATATCTGTTTCATGGCAGGAGACAGGGTGCTGGCCGAGAGTTGTGAGTGTTTGTTTCTGTGTATATCTATTTAATGCCAGGAGATAGGGTGGTGGCCAAGAGTTGCGTGTGTTTGTTTCTGTGTATATCTGTTTAATGGCAGGAGACAGGGTGGTCGTGGAGGGTCGTGCGTGAGTGTGTTTCTGTGTATATCTATTTAATTGCTGAGGACAGAGTGGTGGTGGAGGGGTGTGTGTGTGTGTGTGTGTTTCAGTGCATATCAGTTTAATGACAGGAGACAAGTTGGTGGTAGGGCGATGTATGGGTCTGTGTTTCTGTGTATATCCGTTAAATGGCAAGAGACAGGGTAGTTGTGGAGGGAGTATGTGCATGTTTCCGTGTATGTCTGTTTAATTGCAGGAGACAGGATGGGTGATGGAGGATTGGGTATGTGTATGTTTCAGTGCATATCTCTTTCATGATGGGGGATCGGGTGGTAGTAGAAGGTGGTGTGTGTGTGTTCCTGTGTATACCTGTTTAATGATAGGAGACAGGATGTTGGTGGAGGGTTGCTGTATGTTTCTGTAAATTTCTGTTTAATAGCAGCAGACAGCATGGTGATGGAGGATGGTGAGTGTGTGTTTCTGCGTATAACTGTTTAATAGCCGGAGACAGGGTGGTGCTGGAGTTTTGTGTGTGTATTTCTGTATATATTTGTTTAATTACAGGACACAGGTGGAGGGTTGCGTGTGTGTTTCTTTGTATATCTGCTCAATGACAGGAGAAAAATTGGGTGTCAAGGATTTTGTGTGTATGTGTGTTCCTTAGAATATCTGTGTAATGACAGAACACAATGTGGTGTCGGAGGGATGTGTGTGTTTCTGTGTATATCTCTTTATTGACAGGATACAGGGTGTTAGAGGCGGGTTGTGTGTGTGTTTCTGTGTATGTCAGCTTAATAGCGGGAGACAGCGTGGTGGTGGAGGGTTGTGTTGTGTGCTTCAATGTATATCTGATAAATGACAGGAAACAAAGTGAGGTGGAGGGTTTTGTGTGTGTGTGTGTGTTTCTGTGTATATCTGTTTAATGGAAGGAGACAGCCTGATGGTGGCTTGTGTGTGTGTTTCTGCGTATATTTGTTTAATGGGAGGAGACAGGGTATCGGTGGAAGGTTGTGTGCTTGTGTTTCTGTCCATATCTGTGAAATAACAGGAGACAGGTATATAAGGTTGGTGTGTATGTATTTCTGCATATCCCTGTTGAATTCGAGGAGACAGGGCGGCGGTGGAGGGTTGTGTATGTGTGCTTCTGTGTATATCTGTTTAATTGCAGGAGACATGGTGGTCGTGGAGGGTTGTATGTGTGTTTCTGTGTATATCTGCTTATGACAAAAACAAATTGGGTGTCAAGGATTGTGTGTGCGCACGCGCGCGCGTGTGTGTTTCTGTGTATATCTGTTTAATGGCAGAAAACCATGTGGTGGTAAAGGTTGTGTGTGTGTGTGTCTGTGTGTGTTTCTGTGCATGTGTATTTAATGGCAAGAGACAGGACGATGGTGTTGAGATGTGCGTGTTTTTTCATATCTGTTTAATTGACGGTGAGTGTGTGATGGTGCACCATTGCTTGTGTGAGAGTGTTTTCGCGTGTGTTTCTGTGTAGATCTGTGTAATGGCAGCAGACAGTGTGGTCGCGGATGATTGTGTGTGTTTCTGTGTATATTTGTTTAATGGCAGAAAACAATGTGGTGGTGAAGGGTTGTGTGTGTGTGTGTGTTTCTGTTATATTTGTTTAATGCCAGGAGGCAGGAAGGTGGCTTAGAGATTTGTGTGTGTTTCTGTGGATATCTGTTTATTGACCGAAGACAAGGTGTTGGTGCAGGGTTTTGTGTGTGTGTGTGTGCGCGCGCTTCTGTGTATATCTGCTTGATAGCGTGAGACAGCGTGGCGGTGGAGGCTTGTGTTGAGTGTTTTAGTGTATATCTGATTACTGGCAAGAAACAGGGTTTTGGCGGAGAGTTGTGAGTGTGTTTCTGTGTATATCTATTTAATGGAAGGAGACAGGAAGATGATGGAGGGCTGTGTGTGTTTCTGCATATGTCTGCTTAATGGCAGGAGACATGGTAGTGGTGAAAGGTTGTGTGCTTCTGTATTTTTTCTATAACTGTTTCATAACAGGAGACAGGTATTGGTGCAGGTTCGTGTGTATGTTTTTCTGCATTTTACGTTAACCGTGCAATTTGCTGCAGGCACATTCACACCTAGACATGAGCAACATGGATACCAACTGAGTTGGAAACGTGTTGGAACTGCGTTGGAAGCGTGTCTTGTTGTAACGTTTTCAAGATGTCAATTATGCTGGAAAACAAAGAGCTATTGGAAACAGAAAGGGGAAAGGTAGAATGGCTTTAACTTTCAGTGTTGGATACCACGGAGCCGCAGTACGAGCGGCTGTGGCTTTTTTCGGTAGTGTAGTGGTCATCACCTGCGCCTATCATGCGAAAAGTCCCCAGTTCGAAACTGAGCGGAAGCTTCTTTGCTTTTCAACTGCAGTCTTTTACATGGACAAGAACGGAGCTTTCTTGCTTGCTTTCCCATCTGCAAACCTGCCTTCGAATTTGCTTGAACAAATCTGCTCTCGGAGTGAAATGTAATGCAATTCCATTTAATTACTGTGCAAAGCATTGTAAAGTTTTTCTCCAACCTGGTTCTGATCATATGTCATTCTGTTTGAGAGTGTAGTTACCACTTTCTGATCCTTCCACGAAAAGCAGTACCGCATTTGCATTCCTTGCGCAGGCGGCCAGGTGCAAAGACAGGGAAGAAGCTGATGCTCTGGTGTCACAGCGAACCACGGATTCCTGAACTTGTCTGTCCGTCAAATGTACTCCACAGTGGCATCTCGAACCGGCTCCGAGGTCAGAGCATCCTCACAATGTGATCTGTCGTTCTCGGATTGTAATGCTACCTTCCGTTTTAGGGTGGAGAACATTCTTTGGGACTGTTACTCTGCAAAACAGACACAGTGACTGAAACTATGCTGCAGGTATGATGTGGACCACGGCCCACTCAGGTTTGTGCATTTTCCCTGTCGTCCGGTGTGTTTCGTGTTCCGTGTAAACGTGAAAGGTGTCCTGTTTTGAGCAAAGGGTGAAATCATTTAGCGAAGCAAGAATCGAAATTGCAGTAATGTCAAGCAGCTCATGGTTATTTGACCAAATCAGAAGCGAACATATATTCTCACGCACTCACAGATACATTTGTAGCTGAAATGAGTCTGAGAAGATAGACTCAGGTTACAATTGATTTTTGTCTGGATTGATAGGCTATCATTATCTGCTGCGAAATTGATATTGTAATCGGGCACATTCCAGCAGCTGTGCGAGTCCAAGAGGAATCATGGAACACTTTTCATTTCACTTTGCATCTGTTGTTATGCAGGAGCACAATTGGATATGCAAGAAAATGGGGAGCATGGGCGGCACGGTGGCACAGTGGTTAGCACTGCTGCCTCACAGCTCCAGGGACCCGGGTTCAATTCCCGACTCAGGCAACTAACTGTGTGGAGTTTGCACGTTCTCCCCGTGTCTGCGTGGGTTGGCTCCGGTTTCCTCCCACAGTCACAAAAGATGTGCAGGTCAGGTGAATTGGCCATGCTAAATTGCCCGTAGTGTTAGGTAAGTGGTAAATGTAGGGGTATGGGTGGGTTGCGCTTCGGCGGGTCGGTGCGGACTTGTTGGGCCGAAGGGCCTGTTTCCACAATGTAATGTAATGTAATGGCTCGCTGGTAGTCGTGCGGGCTGGCGGTAGCGCTGGCTGGGGGTAGCGCTGGCTGGTAGTGTGGCGGAGCGGTCTAATGTGCTAAATCCAGATCTCGGTTTTTGAATCCCACCGCTGCCATTTATGCTGATCAACTCCAACGCTGCAGCTTGTTTCAGTCCCCACTGTATATTGCATTTGCTTCCCCGGGAATTAACTGTGGTGTGGCATAGTGCCAAATATTTAAAAATGTCTCTACTGTCATGAGCGTATTAGCCTCCTGCACGAAAAATCGCAAACCGCTCTGCTGTTCCAGGTAAGTTGAGATTTTACTGAAACCGAATGGAGACTGTTATTTCATCGCCGTTGTGAACTAAGTCCTGCGGTGACTCGACTCGTCTTTTTTTGGTTTTCCGGCGAATGGGAAAATCGTTCCAATGAATTTTGATGTCTTATGTTATTGAATTTCTCCCATTTCCTTCATTTCCGTCCTGGAGACATCGGAAGGGAAAGGTAATCTAATCGAGACTGTGATTGGTGAAATTCACTTTTTAATGCCCCATTCTTATTATGTTCTTTCTTTCTCCCTTTTTAGCATTGTCTGGCGAGTGTTTGTGCTCTAAGGCTGCAGTATGTTTGAAAGAGTAGTTTGGAATTGCCCTGTTATTAGTTGTGAGATTACTTTATGACTCATGCCGTCGGAGTGTCTCAAATTTAGCATTGTCTGAAAATGCATTAGGTTTGTCCGCTAAAAAGTAGGGCTTATGCCCGAAACGTCGATTCTCCTGTTCCCTGGATGCTGCCTGACCTGCTGCACTTTTCCAGCAACACATTTTCAGCTCCGCTAAAAAGTAATCGTTTAAAGCAGGTGTAAGCAACACGACGTTAATGGGGTTCACTGCGTGGAAACAGATACTTCGGTTTATCTCGTCCATGCTCACCACATAGCCAAAATTAAACAAGTCCCGTTCCGTGAGCAGTCGAACAGACGAAGTGATTCTGCCACAGACTGCGATGGCAAGCTCCGCTAAAAAGTTATCCTTTACAGCCGGTGTAAGCAACACAAAGTTATTGGGGTACATCGCGTGAAAACAGGTACTTTGGGTATCTCGTCCATGCTCACCACATAGCCAAAATTAAACAGGTCCCGTTCCCCAGCATTTGGCTCCAATCCCTCGAAACCCATCCTATTCAGAAACTCATCCGATTACCTTTGCAATTTTCTGAGTGTAATAGTCTCCTTCACTTCCTCTGGTAGCTCATTCCACACACGCACAACCTTCTGTTTGGGAAATCTGCCTCAGGTTCTTTGTCAATTTCAGCCCACTCACCTTAAACCTATGCTATCGAGTTTTCAACTCACCCCAACTTGGGTAAAACACGTAAATATTCAGTTTACAACCCTTCCATAAGATCATGTCGCAGCCGTTACGCTGCATGGAAAGTCGTCCCAGCCTATTCCACTTCGCCCTACGGTACAAACATTGACTACATCCTTGTCTGCATTTTGTTAATAATTTCACGTGTCTTTTTTTAGGTTTTCAAGATGTCAATTACACTGGACAACAACGAGCGCTTGGAACCAGAAAGGTGAAACGAAGAATGGCTTCAACTTTAGTGCTGGATGCCACTGAGACGCCATCGCGGTGGTTGGGGATTGTTTCGTTCAAGTAGTTTTCATCACGTTCGCCTCACACGCGAAATGTCCCCAGTTCGAAACTCGCCGAAACTGCTTTGTTCTTCAACTGCAGCCTTTCACATGGGCAAATACGTATCTTTCTTTCTTGCTTTCCCATCTGAAAACCTGCCTTCGAATTTGCTGGAACAAAACTGCTCTCGTAGTGAAATGTAATGCAATTCCATTTAATGACTGTACAAAGCATTGTAAAGTTTTTCTCCAACCTGGATCTGATCATATGCCATTCTGTTTGAGAGTGTAGTTACCACCTTCTGAACCTTTCACGAAGAGCAGTACCGCATTTGCATTCCTTGCGCTGACGGCCCGGTTCAAAGACAGAGAAGAAGCTGATGCTCTGGTGTCACAGCGCACCACGAATCCCAAAATTTGTCTGTCTGTCAAATGCAATAGCTGTAGAAGGAAAAATAAAACGTGCTCCAAACTTCCCTTTATCATTCATCTCTGGTTTTGAAGTTCTAAACTCTAGATAAAGATCCATACGAATGAGGGAATTTCCCTTCTGTTAACTCCCACCAAACTCACATCGCCTGCAACTCTTCCATATGGATACAACTCAGTTTTAGCTGGTGTAACACCACATGATCTATTCGTCTTTTCCACCACGCCATAAAACCCCGCCTTGTCTTTTCAAATGTAATTACCCCTCACTACATCGATGGATTCCTTTCCATTTTATTCTTTCCAAGTAAACACTGTCCATTCTTCCTGACGACATTTCATTCCAGTCATCGCTATCCATGTATGTTATTATCTCTTTATATTCCAGTATTGTTCATGTTGAGAAAGGATGCAGGGTCCAATGCAACAAATTAAAGTCCGCTCTAATGCTGTATACTGCCATTACCAACGTAGTGAAAATGGAAGCAAGTTCTTTCAAAAGTGAATCCTTTAGTTGTCGCATTATGTATCAATCCCTGACTGGGAAGTGACTGTTTTTCAAAGCAACACAGTAAGGGAACATAGAAAGCCTAATGTTCAGAAGATGACTATTCGCTGCAAGAAATGCACACCAAACCTCCAGGGATTAACCCTCATAGAGCAATACTTTACCCTTTTTCTCTTGATTTGCTCCTGAATAAGGCACTTTACTGACAGTCGTCCCAGTTGGAGGCAAATCATATCTCTGGCGCAGTGAGGCAGCAGTGATAACCAGTGAGCCACCTTTTGGCCCTATACAATATTGCCAGGCACATGCAGACGCGTTTGAAATGCGATTCCTGTCGAAGATGCTCTACTTTTGTTATTGCCCTTATTAGGAACAATAAATCCTGATACCCTGAACAAGGAATGAACCCAAACCACAGCGGTGAAAGCGCTGCATCGTAACCATCAGTCGATCAGGGAGGACGGCATGTGCAGTTGTATCTTCTCTATGCAGCACAGCTTCTTTTCCAGCGATGAGAAATTTCTATCAAAAAAATGTTCGTGACACCGTTCTTTTACAGCACAGAATAATACATTATTTCAGTGCCAGTCAGTAAACATCCATCCATTCTCGTTTCCAGATACCAATACTTTGACCACAGCCTGACGTCTGAAGTGTTCATTTCAATGAGACTTTACATGCAAAGTTTTAATCTCAAATGAACCAGCGATGGAGACTGAACTCAGATACCGTCACATTTGTTGCTGACCTGCGGGAGAACTGAACCTCATTTTGACCCATAGAGGGAACTATACAGACACATCTTTTGATAGCGATGAATAACTCAATCGATCCCAATTTCCATAAAATGAAGAATTGAACAGTCTGGCCTCTCCTTTGTTCAGTATTAGCTTTAAATCCCGTTTCTGTTTACATAGATAAAGTGGCAGGAGACTGTCCTTCTCTGACCTCCTCAATCGTGAATATTTGGAACCTGCTAAAAGTTGATTTCTCCACCTCTGGGGCAGCCTGGCTAGCTATGCTCTTCCAGCCTCGTATCTGTTTAATTTGGATTCCAGCACATTCCTGTTTCTGCAGAAGGAATGGAAGCACAAAGCCGCATCCCTGTACGTTTTCGTCCTGCACTGTTTCACCATTACTTTACGGCTTCTACTGAGTCACGTTGTTCTTTGTGCCAAACAAAGGCATTCTTCGCATCAGAAGCTTGTCATTCTCATATTCCTCGAAAGAAAAACACGGATGTGGACTTTCAAACTGAAACAGATGAGGCCGGGTTGCGTAAAAAAATGATTTCCAGCTGTTCCTTCAAAAATATTTCCTAACAACATGTGGAACGCACCTTCGGATGCTTGCTGCAATAGTAAAAGAAAATTCAGCAAAACTGCCGTGAGAATGGAGGCTACAAAACCAGTGCTCGAACCAGTGAGTTAACGAAGCACTAACGTCTTGAGACTGACAAAAGATTATGACCTCGAGCAGAACAAATTCTGTCAAATCAGTTTTGTGATACAAGCTTCGTTTTGTGTGACAAAATACGATTTGAAACCCACTTCTTTGATCACTTATTTGTTATAACACTTTGTCAACTTCCCAATATCTCATAATGTGACAGGGATCAACATTTGTTTAAACTCATACAGAGGAAAAGTTTTGAAGTTTCTATTATTAAAAAGTCACGTTGTAGTGTTAATACCAAATAATTGTCTTTAATTTCAGCATGTGTTACAGTTTTTCTTCATGACTTGGTGAGTAATTCCTTTCCTATAGCCCTGTGCGAATTACATAGCGATGGGATTTCATAATTTATGGCTTTGGCAGATGAAGTTTAGGCACCAAACGTGTAGGAGTTCAAATCGAACATGCTCTGGAGGTTGGAATTCGAGGGAATGCACATATCCGAGAGCACTTTAAAACATTATCTCGGGTGTCGTGTCCGCTGGGTGGGTTGGCATGCTATTGACCAGCTCTGTTTGCTCTTGAGTGGGCTGGACGACACGACAGTGATACATAGAGGGAGGACATTCAAGAGATATGTAGAAAATGATGAAACCTTTGAACTTTAGCTGCTCAGTGATGGCTGAGCAACCTTTGCTGTGAGTACACCCACATGCTGAGGAGGTATTGGAACACATCAGGATTACATGATCGGGTGAATAACCTGCAACTCATTCCCTTCCACCATGAGGAAGCCCGTGTGGAAAGATAAAGCTGCGAAGGCCGCATTGCACGTTTGTGAAAATGGGCGTTGGTAAAAATGTCATTCAGATAATGCACAATGAAACAGTGAACAGAACGCAAGTGCACCCTTGAACAGAAGCTGAGGGAGTTAGACCACAGAACATAGAACATTACAGCGCAGTACCGTCACTTCAGTCCTCAATGTTGCGCCGACCTGTGTCCCAATCTGAAGCCCACCTTACCTACCTTATTCCATGTACGTCCATATGCTTGTCCAATGACGACTTAAATGTATTTAAAGTTCGGGAATCTACTACCACTGCAGGCAAAACGTTCCATACCCTTACTACTCTCTGAGTAAATAAAATACCTCTGTCACCTGTCCTCTATCTATCATTGCTCAATTTAAAGCTATGCACCCTCGTGCTGGTTGTCGCCATTCTTGGAAGAAGGCTCTCCCTATCCACCCTGCCTCACCCTCTGAATATAATATATGTCTCTGAAAAGTCACTTTTCAACCTTCATCTCTCTATCGAGAAAATTACAAGTCCTGCAGCCTTTCGTCGTAAGACCTTCCCTCCATAGCAGGCTACATCCGAGTAAATCTCCTCTGCACACTTTCCAAAGCTTCCATATCCTTCTTATAATGTGGTGACCAGAACTGTACACAATACTCCAAGTGTGGCCGCACTAGAATTTTGTGCATCTGTAGCATAACCTCATGATTCCAGAACACGAGCCCTCCATTAACGAAAGCTAAAACACTGTTTGTCTTCTTAACAACTCTGTCAATCTGGCTGACAACTTTCAAGGATCTGTGTACCTGAACACCGAGATCTTTCCAGTCATCTACACTACCAGGAATCTTACCATTAATCTCGTACTTTGCATTCCTCTTACTCTGACCAAAGTGAATCACCTCACACTTGTCCGCATTAAATTCCATTTGCCACCTCTCAGCCCAGCTCTGCAGCTTATCTATATTTCGCTGCAATCTTCTTCGTAAGTCGTCACTATCCACGACTTCACCAACCTCAGTGTCGTCTGCAAACGTACTAACACACCCGTCTACGCCCACATCAACGTCGTTTATAAAACGAACAGCAGTGGACCCAACAGCGATCCTTGCGGCTCAGCACTGTTAAGTGGAATCCAGGAGCAACATTTCCCAACAACTACCACCCTGTGTCTTATTTCAGCATGCCAATTACTGACACAAACTGCTTGATCTCCAACAATCCGATTCCTCCGGATTTTTTACAATAGCCTACTGTTGGGAACCTTATCGAACGCCTTGCTGAAATCCATATACACAACATCATCTCATCTACCTGCTTGGTCACCTTCTCAAAGAACTCCATAAGGTTTTTGTGGCACGACGTAATCTTCACAAAACTATGCTGACTATCCCTAATCAAATTATTCTTTTCTAGATGATTATAAATCTTATCTCTTATAACCTTTTCCAACACTTTACCAACAACTGAAGTGGAGCTCACTGGTCTATAATAAACAGGGTTGTCTCTACTCCCATTTTTGAACATGGGAACCACATTTGCTGTCCTCCAGTCTTCTGGCACTATTCGTGTAGGCAATGACGATTTAAAGATCAGTGCCAAAGGATCGGCAATCACCCCAATGGCTTCCCAAAAGATCCTAGGATAAATCCCATCCGGTTCAGGGGACATATCTACTTTCACACTCTTCAGGATTTCTAATACCTCCTCCTTGTGAACCTCAATCATACCTCGTCCAGTTGCCTGTATCTACGTATTCTCCTCGACAACATTGCCGTTTTCTAGACTGAATACTGTTGAAAAGTATTCAGTTGGTGCTTCCCCTATCTCCACTGACTCTGCACACAACTTCCCACTAATGATCCTGATTGGCCCTAATCTTACTCTCGTCATTCTTTTATTCCGTAAATACATATCGAAAGCCTTCGGTTTGACCCTAATCCTATCGGCCAACAATTTCTCACGTCGCCTCCTGGCTCATCTGAGCTCTCTCTTTAGGTATTTCCTGCCTACCTTGTAACCATTAAACGCCCTAAATGAGCCTTTGCATCTCATCCTAACATAAGCCTTCTTCTTCCTCTTGACCAGAGAATCTACTTCCTTCGCAAACCACGGCTCCCGCGCTCTACAGCTTTCTCCCTGCCTGACAGATTCATACTTATCATGGACACACAGTAGCATTTCCTTGAATTAGCTCCACATTTCACATGTGCCTACACTGCAGTTTCCTTCTCCATCCTATGCTTCCTAAATCCTGCCTAATCGCATCATAAATGACGTTCCCCCAGCTGCAACTCTTGCCCAGTGGTATACACCTATCTATATCTATCACAATAGTAAACTCAACAGAACGGTGATCTCTATCACCAAAGTGCTCACTTACTTCCCAGTCTAACACTTGACCGGGCTCATTACCCATTACCGAATTTAATGTGACAACGCCCCTTGTTGGCCTGTCGACATAATGAGTCAGGAACCCCTCCTGCACACAGTGGACAAAAACTGACCCATCTATAGTAATCCTACTATAGTGTTTTCTGCCAATATTTGGAAAGTTGTAGTCCCCCATGACAACTACCCTCTCACCCTCACTCCTATCGAAAATCATATTTACTATCCTTTCGTCTACATCTCTGGAATTATTCGGAGGCCTGTAGAAAACTCCAAAAAGCGTGACCTCTCCTTTCCTGTTTCTAGCTTCAGCCCATATTACATTAGTTGACGAGACCCAAACATCCTTTCTGCAACTGTAATACTGTCCTTGACCAACACAGCCACACGTCTCCCTCTTTTACCTTCTTCTCTGTTCTTATTGTAATCCTGGAATCTGCAACAACCATTCCTGTCCCTGCTCTGTTCATGTCTACGAAATGGCCACAACATCGAATTCCCAGGTACCAATGCAAGCTGCAAGTTCATCCACCTTATTGTGGATGCTCCTTGCATTGAAGCAGACACACTCCAAACCAAATTCTTGCTTGCTGGTGCCATCTTGCGCCCCTGAAGCTTGATTCTGGACCTCCCTACTCTCAACAATTTCTATACTTGAACTGCAATTTTGGTTCACATCCCCCTGCTGGATTAGTTTAAATCCACCCCAATAGCCTTAGCGAATTTCCCGCCCCCACCCAAAGATATTGGTACCCCTCTGGTTCAGATGAAGATCATCCTGCTTGTACAGGTCCCACCGACCCCAGAAAAAGCCCCAATTATCCAAGAATCCAAAACCCTCCCTCCTGCACCATCCGCGTAGCCACGTGCTCAACTCTTCTCTCTCTCTATCCATTGCTCCACTAGCACCAGAGCAGGGAGGAAATTTGAAAGAACGGATCGAAGTGTATTATGACCGTGTCGTCCAAACGAATGGTTTAGCGTTTGAGCTGCAGAAGGGCAGAGTCGTGGAAGAGTTAATGATGTTAATGAGGTGCAAGTCGGCTGACATGGTGATGATGGCGATATGTGGTTAAAAACACATCACGAGTTGAAGGATGTCACCATGGTAATGACGTATCTGTTCAGATTCAAACCAGTGCCAGCGAGAAATTTGAATCTGTGGCGAGGCATTTTCTCTTGTCACGTCGTCGATTATGCCTTCCAGCTCATCTCATCCACTTCCGTCAACCCCACTCACAAAACTCATCCCTCCAAATATGACGAGGACAGAACTTCCTTCTTCAATACTTTAAAATCTAGCAGCCTCTGTAGACATCATGTCATCCTCCGGTAATTCCATCAGCTGCAAATGAACCCCAACAATTAAGATGTGCTTCCCTCCGCACCCCTATCCAGTTTCTGTAAAGATCATTCCCTCTTCCACCCCTTACAAAGTGCACGCTTCCACAAAACCACCCTTCCCTTCCTGCACCTTCTCATTCCTACACGGGATTTGGAAAACATCCACGCACACATCCGTCCTCAACTCTGTCAAAGGCCCAAAAGACACTTGCATGCCCATCAGAATTTTACCAAATTTCCACGCATGTCATTTACTGTAACAATTGCTCACTTTGCTGTCTCCTCGACATTGAAGAAATTGGATGCCTAATTACAGACCGCTTCGGAAAACATCTCCGGGACACCCGCACCAAACAACACTACTCGCTTCTGGCTGAACAGTCAACTCTCCCTCCCACACAGCAAAGTTCATTCAGGTCCAGGGTCTCCGCCGCTCTCATGAACTGTCCTGTCTGTACATCTTCCATCCCACCTATCTGCTCCAGCCTGCGCTGCGACCTTTCATCATTGTCCTCACCTCCATCAATCTATCACACTCTCCGCTACCTTGTCCCACCCCACCCGCTTCAATTTGTTTCTGTACCCCCTCGGTTCACAAGCCTCTTTCCTGATGAAGCCTCGTGTCCAAAATATCGATTCTCCAGCTCATTCGTTGTTTGCCTGCCCTGCTGCGCTTTTCCAGCATCACACTTTCGACTCAGTGGCGAGGCAGTGAATTTTGATTTAGGGACTGAAGTCAGAGGCCTCAATTTTGCAATGATTGAATTGTAAGAAATGTCTGCTCCAATAGGACTGGATGTCAGACATGTCAGGACAGTGTTTGGCCTGGAGGGAACATGGAGGCGATCGTGTTCATATCCACCTGCTGACCTGCTCGTTCTCTGTGGTGGAAGTTGTGTGCATGAAAGATTCTGACAAAATTCTGGTCAAATTCTTAGTGTCGAAAATCGCTTACCTTCAGACCATATCTTCAGACAGATTCTAGAGTCTTTTGAAAGACGGTTTCACACTTTCATTTTGGGATCACATCAATTTCGCAGGATATTAGAAGGGGAGGATTTAGAAGTCAACCTCTCCACCATAATCTGATGAAGCCACGAATTTTATCCCAAATACAACTTGATCAGATTTCGAACATAAAAGGAAAAAGCTCTGGTAATAGTCTGAGATAAGTCATTCACTTATTGTGCGTGTGGACCAGGTTTTTACCTGTCATCAGACTTACACACCTCAATTGCAGTCATAGTGAGGGATGACTGTGGAAATGTAGGGATTCATTTCCCTGTCTGAGCTGAATTCCCATGGACGCAATGATACCAGGGACAAGCCATTCACCCGCTCAGAGTGTGGGAAGGGATTCACTCTGTCTCTGACCTGCTGCGACACCTGCTCATTCAAAATGATGAGAAATGATTTCAGTGTATGAACTACGGAAAATGCTTTAAAACGTCCAGCGATTGGAGAACCGAACACGACGCTCATACTAATGAGAAACCTTTTCTCTCTCAGAACGTTGGAAAATGTTATCAAACCTCTATGTGTTTCATCTCTGAGAAATATGTTCACATAAATAAGAGTCCATTAAGATATATAGAGACCTGACGTCTGACCCACGTGCTCACCCGGAATAGAGACCTTTCCAATTCCAAATCTGTGGGACCGTGCTGCAAAGTCCGAGCGACCGGATGGCTCATCACCTTTCTCGCCATATTAACAGGTCTTTCTAAATGCCATGAATGCGGGAAGTGCTGTAGAAGGTGCTGAATACTTGCGTGTGTTCAACGTGTTCACACTGAATAAAGACATTAATCATTATAAACGTTCCTGGGGACAGTTCATCATGAACGTCATCACATTATGGAGAGAGCTATCAAATATGTAGCCTGTGGGATGTGCTCTCCAGTCTCTGTAGAACTGATTTCACATCTATATTTTCGAATTGTGAGAGACGTTTCAAGGAACCTATTCCAGGAATAGGTTTAAGCGATCATCTCAACTCTCAGTACACCAACTGGTTTGCATTTGGCCGCAAGTATTTACCTGCTCCATGTGAGCAAAACAGTTAGTTCACTCATCGACCCTGTTGAGAGAATAGAGGATCCCACTGAGGGAAGGAATTCACTCACTCATCGACCCTACTAAGGCAGCGTAGTGTTTACATATCGCAACAGCAATTGAACATTGTTGTTCTTCACATTCAGACCTGGAATCAAAGTTGGAATATTCTAGATAACAATCAAATAAATCAGCTTTGTGTTAAATGCTTTGAGTAGGTAATGAGCAAGTTAGACGTAGTCAAGCCGGTGGAGGTTACAAGCTTGAATTTCCCTCGGCATATGTCAAGGTGCAGTATGGCAACCTGCTAAAGAAGAGGACATGGATTGAGGCTTGTTGGGCAGTTGGGTAAAGGGGTCTTCTCCAGGATGGCAGCCCGTGACTAGTGGATTTCAGCAGGAGTCAGTGTTGGCAACACATCTATTCACATTATGTATGAAGGATCCATTCAAAGGAATTGAGGGTGTTGCTGCTCCATTTGAAGAAGATACAATGATCGGCGCAAGGGCAGATCTTCTTGTTTAAGCGGGCATGCGGCAAAATGACTTGAACAAACTGAGTGCTTTGAAAAAAAATAGTTGCAGTTGTGGTACTTTGTGGAAAAGTGTGCGAACATATGATTGGTGGTAAGAGTAGTGGCACAAACAATTTTATGAAAGCAGAAAGAATTCAAAGTTCAATTTTCTCTTATGATTCATATGCAGTTTCAGTTGGTGTTTAGGAAGGCAAATACAATGCAGGCGTTCAGTTCAAGCGAATAGGAAAGCACGGGCAGAGGTTTAGACCTCAGTCAATAGGAGGCTCTGGGCAGATGCATTTGGAACATTAAGAGGAGGTGTTGGTGATGATATATTTTGAGTGGTGGATCGGAGGTTCATAATGGCTGCCTCAGTGGCGATTACCCATGTCTTGCTGGCTCAGCGATGTTGGTTTAATATCTACTTTGGATGACTGTGGATTTGGAGTTTGCACATTCCTCCCCAGACGAAAGATGTGCGGCTGACGTTCTTTGGTCATGGGAAATGCAGAGTTTCAGGAATTGAGTAGAGGTGTGAGTTTGAGTGTGATTCCCTTCGCAGGATTAGTGGGGGCTTCTTGGTCCAAATGGTCGTTCCACATTGTAGGTATTCCGTTAGAACAATGTTGGTTGCTGAGATTTACGCCTTGTATAAGACTTTTTTTTAAAAAAAGGGGACAGCTTCCATATAAACACAGTGAATCTCTTGAACGATATAAGGAGTGGAGGGGCATTCTTATGGAGGATATTATAAAGGTCAATCGAGGATATGAGATGTCATCAGAACATAAAGCTAAGTATAATAGAAAGAGAAGCTACAATAATTAAGAACTTGAGACTAAATAGGACTTTAAGATTAAAGAGCTCACATTTGTCTTGAATCTCAGCAGATGGAGAGACATATAATGTTCACTTCACGTCAGTTTACACCATGGAGAACGACATAACGGGTACAATTAAATATTGATGTTTTGAAAGTCGTTCACATTGAAAAGAGGAAGGACTGGAGGACCTGGAAAATATAAAGTTGGATATTTCCCTGGGATCTAATCTCCTGTATCGCGGAAATTTGTGGGAAGTTCGGGAAAGAAACCTTTGGAACTTTCGTAGAAATATTTTTATCATCTATTATGACGAGTGGGCCGCCGAATGACCAGAGGATGGCTATTGTGCCTTTGTTTAGAAAGGAATTCACGCAGAAGCCTGGGAGCCATAGGTGATTGTGTCTGGTTATGGTCGTGGGTAAGTTGTTTGGTACAATTCTAAATGATAGGATTTATATGAATGTTTAGATACAAGGAATGAATCAGGATAATCAGGCTGGTTTTGCACAGAATTGATTGAGTTTTTTTAGGGCGTAACCAAGAAGATCAATGAGGACAAAGTAACAGACTTTGCTCATTTGGACTTCAATAAAACATTTTACACGGTTCCACATGGTTGACTAATTCATAAAGTTAGATCGCATGGAGTTCAATGGAAGTTTTCCACTTAGATATAAAATTAGTTTAACAGAAGTATGCTGAGAATAGTTGTGTAGGGTCGTTTTGAGGCTGAAGGACTGTATCCAAAGGTGTCCCATTTGCTGAGAGCACATTCATTTTTTTACATTTAATTGAATGTTTTAGGTGGCAAGATAGGAATAAATTTGCAAAATTGATAGTAGAAGGTTGTGAAGCGATTTTCTCGTCAGGTCAGTTTCTCTCTGGCCTCGAGTTTAAAATGCATGTGGGAGAGGAGTGGAGACGGGTCATTCGTCCATCGTGAAGCGCACGATATCAGGCATACATCTATTCTAGTCCCGGTTAGAAGCAGTTACCTTCTTCCTGTGATCTTAAATGACATAACAATGGTACTGAAGGTTGACCTGGTCACACTGTTGTAACCCCTTTGAGGAGCGTATTCTCATGGTCACATACCGAAGCAGTCACACAGGCACATTCCCCGAAAGTGACAGTTTCCTCAGGATTCTCTCCACTTCATGTGCTTTACGTCTGTAAGTTTCTCCAGAGAAAGGTGGCTTGAAGTGGAAGACAAGGCACTTCGCCAGAAAATGTGCACCGTTGTGCTGAGCCACGATATGAAATGGATACTGAGCTGAAATAATCGAACACGATTCTCATGTGTAACTTTCAATAACAGAAATCCCACCAAAACAAACCGTCTGACTCCTGGGGTCTCATCTTGTTCTATTTCAGCCTCTGTCACACCTCCACTTTCCCCTGAACGTCCAGTCCCGATGTCAATGAGCTGTTTGATATAAACACAGGCACATCGAGAAAGTAATCTTTATCTCACAAGCAGAGCCAGGGAATGTAAGCTGCAAGAGCTTGCTCTCGGCTGAGTAATGAGACATCACGGTCTCATCGTCCTGATTGTCAGATAGACTGATTCCACAAATATGCACCGTAATAGTTATTACCAATTGAAATTGGTAATTGGTGCCAATGAATATCGTGACTATCAGAACTATCGGGGAGAGTAGTTTCGACCTCTTCCTCACCGAGGGACATTTTGCAAAGGATGTCCTGTTACTTCACAAACTGACCACCTCGCAGCTGACCATGGAAGTGTCTAGCACAAAAATGCCCTTTGGCCCACTAAGTCTGCGCCAGTCCAACACAATCCCCTGAACGGTTGTTATCTCATTTGGCGTCACTTTTGTCAGAGAGGGAAACGTATTCAGTAATGGAAGTTTACAACTAAATGGATCTTACCTGCTTTTTCTCTCCTGACAGGCGGTTGGTTGCAGATGATTAACGTTCCTTGCCTGAGTTATACACATTTCACCTTATCCTGCGATTTGAATTTGAAACAAGAAAGCAGGGAACAAGCACTCTTCAAATTCACTCTCGGCTCTCAATTACAGTCAGAAAATACTTAACTGCAATGAGAAATCCTTAGTGGAATTAACGTCCATCGCGTCAACACTTGGCCACAACTGCAGAAGCGCGCTACTAAATTCGTTTCAAGTTTATTTGTTTGAATTCAATCACCACAGTTTCGATAGGGTTAAACGTCAGGTCATGTTTGGACTGTGTAAACAATCTCGATGGTTGAAATGGTCATTCATTTAAAAAGAAAGGAGAGATTGCAGGAAAAACTAAACAGATCTGGCAGCATCTGGGGAGAGATAAACAGAGACAACGATTCGGAGCTTCTCCAGGAGTTTTTCAGAACTCTATTTTCTTTCACATCTAATGTCATACCTGCCGAGTTCCTTGAGCTGTTTCGGTTTTTGTTTGAGAGTCGGAGTGTCCACAACCCTTCACAAGCCATTCAAAAATACAGAAATGCATTTGTGTTTCCTCACTGATTTGGTTTCCGTTTGGCTACATATTACTGACCCTATTAAAAACCAGAAAGTGCACAGCAAAGGAGGTAGATGGATAAGAACAGCGACCGCTCCATGCGTGGGTGCACCCTCTCGGTTAACAGCCAGACGAGAGGACTAATTGCTTCACAGAGTCCCTTGTAGCAGGCCCCTTGCAGGATCTCCTAAAGCAGACTGTTAATGAATTCAAGCTTTTGCCTATCCTTCGCAAAACGAAAATTGTCTTCAATTGGTTTGACGTTTCCAAAATTAATCCTGGAGCATTCATTGTGGACAATGGGAACAGTTTGATCTCACACTTTGCAGACACATACATGTCACCGGGAACTAGCTCTCCTAAAAGCGGAACCTTCTCCCTTCGAGCCTTTTGAGGAATATTTTTCTGAACTCGGTAAAATCTCGGAACTGTGCGGTAAAAAAAAACAGATTGTGTGAGAACAGCTGTCGCTCTGTTCCTGGGTCGTGGGAGAACAGCAACCTGTCAGTGAAGAGCCGAAAACAATGACTCACCTCGCGACAGAGACTGTTGATCCAATGGCTTCAATGATCCCCGAATGCAAGCTGCAGCCTGCTCCTCACATATTTACAAACATCTTTAATTAGTATGTAGTTTCCAAAGTAAATCCTGGGCAATTCACGATGAATACATGGGAATAGGCTGATACCACCCTTTACAGCCACATGCATGACACCGGAAATAAGTTATCCTCCTACAGAGATCGCCTCATTTCCAGCCTTTCAGTGTCCTACCTGTTCCCGTATTTTCTAATTGCCCCGGAGCTGAGATGAGATTTGACTTCCTGACGTGCAGGAACAGAATCCTTCAATGTCACAGATCAATTCAAGTCCGGAGTACATCAATTCAAGTCCGGAGTACACCGGCCTCCGAAAGAACAGAAAGATTTCTAAACTGTCTCTGCCCAGCCGGCCAGTTAACCCTTCATTTTCCACTGAATCCGCGCCCCAAGGAATATCTAAAAATTCACAAAGCTCGACGCTGGGATTTCTGTTTTGCTTGCTGAAAGGTTTCCCATTTGACAATTGGCAACATTTTCCTAGAATCTTTTCACAATCCTCTGCTTTGCACCATGTAGAGAGATAAATTAAACTCCTTTTGTGGAGAGATTCACGACTATGGAAATATTTTCTTTGGAGCAAGTTTTCTGTATGTCAAGAAATGAGCAGACCTGAGAACATATCGATTTGTTGGGATGGTTTTTCTGGAGTTGCAGAGATAACTCATCCAACAAGAAATCATTTAAAATCAACTGTGAGTGAAACATGCTCGGTATTGATGAGAGATTGAATGCATATAACGGATCCATTTTCATGAGCAGAGAGATTAATAACATGGAAATAGTCGAGTGAAAAAAGATGCACTTCTATCGCGCCTTTCAGCTCCACTCCAATCACAGGCACTGAAGCACCTGTGAAGCAGATGTGTCATTGTCAGTAATAATGTGCTCATCAGGGCAGTTTGTTCAAACAAAGGTTAAAAAAGAAAACTCAGAACTGGCACTGGAGAGAGCAGTGGGAATATGTTTTACTTTAAAAGTTTGTTCTGTTCTACTTTATATCCAGAATAGTGAAGGACCGGAGATCCCAATCTCAGGGGAAGGGGTTACCCACATAAGAAATAAATGAGGAGGATGTTCTCACATTCAGAGGGTTGCAAGTATGTAGAAACATTCACAGCAGAGGCCTTTCAAGACTGAGTATATTCAAGGCTTCAATTATCTCTCTGTTAATAGCATAGAGAAAGGGGCAGTGTAAAATGTGTCCAAATTTGCTGGCAATACACATGCGTGGGAGAGAATGTTATGATGAGATCGTGGCAATATGAATAGGCATATAGATAGATTGGGTGAGTGGGCAAAAACTTGTCAGATGCAATTACATGTCCGGATTATGAGGTCATGCACGTTGGTTGGAAGATTCAAAACACAGAGAACCATTAAAACCGACAGAAAGTAGAAGAAACGTGTGACAGTGTTTTCTTATATACTCCACAAACAAAATTTAGTATCATATTATTTCCATGATAAAAAGGATGGCTCCCTTTACGATTGCTAACAATGAAAGAGATGGTTTCCCAGGAAAGAAAAAAAAATAACTGAAACTTACTCGCCAAATCGAAAATTTAGAAAAGACTTGGATCGTTCCAATAGACGATGTTAATGTTTATGGTTCTCTACCATTTGTTTACAAAGGGGCTGGGTGTGGGAATTAGGGGAACTGCGGAGTGGAAGTCAGATTACCCATGATTACACTCATCCTTCATCTGTCTTCGTTATTTTGTACGTTTTATTTCGCATTTTGCTTCCTATGAGTGCCCTTGTAAACTGTACCCGCTGGTGACTTATTTCCCTGGTTGTTTTTCATCACAACCCGAAAGAAATCAACATTCGTTTCTCCTGAATCTCGGTAATCTCTGATCAAATGTCACCAGCACATCGACATTTTCCACGTCGGTCTGCCTTCTTGAAATATTAATTGATTTGCCACTGTGTTACTGTTGCATAAATCAAGAATAAATCAAACCGCACCAATAGCATCTAGGATGTAAACGCAGATAACTGCAGCCGCTCCCCAGACTACCGCAAACGGTGCGATCTCAGAAGCACACATTGTACATCCAGGAAACTCAAAACAACAGAAACACACTTTTGGGCTGTTTCTCAATCAGCAATCGAATTTTACATTGGTAATGTCAACAGTTCCCTCACACAAGGAACTACCTAATGCTGCAGACGGAGGATAAAGTGTGGACCGTAGATACTGGAGATCAGAGTCAAGAGTGTGGTGCTGGAAAACACAGCAGATCAGGCAGCATCTGAGGAGTAGCAGAATCGACGTTTTGGCCGAATGTCTAATGAAGTATTCATGTAAGAAACATCCATTCTCCTGCTTCTTGGATGCTGCATAACCTGCTGTACTTTTCCAGGAACACATTCTCCATTGCTGCAGACTGTCACACATTGCGAGATTCCAGCCACGGAATCAGCGACACTCAGTGTCATGAGTCAACTTACTGCGGACACCTGGCAGTGGTGTTTCATGTCAAGTTGATCTTCAAGAATGCGTATCGTGAGTTGTCTGTCCTGTATAATGTTTCCTGCAGTCACGACATGCAATACTTTTTTTTTTCAAATTTGTCTTGCCTATGATGGGTATTTGGTCCATTTTTTGGTGAATTGTTTCAAATATGTCTTTCGCTTTATGCTGTCTCATAACTCTGAGTGGTCAGAGGAGTCTGGCTGTACATGCTGAGACATACTTTTACGTATCATTTAGAGAGCTTGGTTTGTTGGGTAATGGCATGTCCTCCTGGCGTTGGTTTTGACAAGAATCTGCGGGAATATCTATTGTTGCAAAATATTTCTGGAAGATCCACTAAACAACACAACCAGCTGTTCCAAGTAGCAATGCACAGCGATGACGAGGACAACAAATTCGACTGTGACAACACAAATACATTGGGGCCAGCTAAACAGAGTGAAGCCAGAGAATGTCTGGAATGACGAGACTCGTCCAATGACTCCATTAAAAAACAAGTTGATCTGGACTCAATATATTGGGACATGCAAATTAACGACAAGAAACAACAATTGAATGCAGTGGGAAATAAATCAAATCAATTCGAAACGCTGCAGGACAGCAGAGCTTCACATGAGTTTCATCTGCCTTGAAGATATCACCGAGAAAGGGGAGGAAAGGTCCGCAAACCAACTTCCCAAATCCATCGAACTTCCCCACACCATCTGCATCCTTCACCTGAACAACAGATTTTTACACAAACCTTGAAACTCTGAAACAGTCAGAGCTGCCCCAGCGGGAAAATGAAAACTGGCATCCAACGTGACAACTGAGGTTACCAAACGCCACCAGTTGGATGTCAGAACTAACTGAGGCTGCACGCTACTTGTGCATCCCCTTGTCAATAACAACCTGCTTGATTATCCTCATCCCATTTTCCATCATTTACCGTTGTATGCCTTAACCATTACAAATTCACAGTTAAGTATCTCTGAAGATTATTAGAATTTCTGCCGCTCTGACTCATAGGGACAATGATGTCTGGATTCCAATGACTCGCAAGCTGATAAAGATTTTTTTATGTAGAGCTACTCGAACGTTTATGACTCTTATCTTAAATCTATGATTGATTGATCCATCCATC
The DNA here is from genome assembly GCF_037043375.1 of Chiloscyllium plagiosum. Taxonomy (NCBI): domain Eukaryota; kingdom Metazoa; phylum Chordata; class Chondrichthyes; order Orectolobiformes; family Hemiscylliidae; genus Chiloscyllium; species Chiloscyllium plagiosum. The sequence goes on along the minus strand of NW_028270217.1, from coordinate 32,480 downwards.
ATCGAGAAATATTTCGTTAAGTGTACCCAATCCATTAGATTAGATTACATTACAGTGTGGAAACAGGCCCTTCGGCCCAACAAGTCCACACCGACCCGCCGAAGCGAAACCCACCCATACCCCTACCCCTACATACCCCTTACCTAACACTACGGGCAATTTCCCATGGCCAATTCACCTGACCCTGCACATCTTTGGACTGTGGGAGGAAACCGGAGCACCCGGAGGAAACCCACGCAGACACGGGGAGAATGTGCAAACTCCACACAGTCAGTCGCCTGAGTCGGGAATTGAACCCGGGTCTCAGGCGCTGTGAGGCAGCAGTGCTAACCACTGTGCCACCGTGCCCCTTATTATTTCCTACATCTCAATACTGTCTCCGCTCAATCTCTCCTGCTCTCACAAAAGCAAAGCCAGTCTGTCGAAACTCTTTCAAAGCTGAATTTCTTCAGTCCAGACAATATATTGGCAAATCACTTCTGCACCATTTCCACAGCTCTCATGTCGCTTATTTTATGTGAATTGCAGAATTATACATAACACTCTAGCGAGAGACGAATAAAGACTGGAAATAAATGTGGGGAATTCTCAAACATTGGTCTTTTCCAATAAAGTCTCTTTTCCTCGATACTGTTCTGCGTCCTTTTCATGAATCCAGTGCTCCAATAATATCTGGTCCATGCAAATCAAACACTTTACATGAGGATTAATAACCCAACCACATTATCTGATTGCATTAAGTGGCTTAAAGCTCCTCATGGTGGTATTGGTGCAAGTTCACATAAGAAGAGTGACAGCTGCAGCACTTACTTAACGGTGTCAATGTGAAAGTGAATGTTACTTTGTGCAAAGCCCCAGTGGCATGTGAGGAAGCATAGAATGGAAGAATGGTGATTGGGAAAGGGAGAAACTTCTCTGAGATTATGTACAGATAAAGTTTGAAGCAAGAAAATCATCACCTTCGAGAGCATTTTACCCTTAAAAATTGATTTCTTCCTTTCTGCGTTTGTTTTGCAAGTGTTATGTGGAGTAACATGGAACAAATGCGCATTGCTGATACTCGGATTTGAATGCAGGTTGCTTCGGCCACAATGCAGAGGATGAGCCACTATACAATCACATGAAAAAATAACCAACAGTAAACGCAATAAATGCAATGATTGAGATTGGCGAGGAACAGCACCACATGCACAAAGGATAACCTACTGAGATTGGGTTGTATCGTCATCTTCGATGTCCTCAGTGGCAGTGGAAAGTCCATCATTGAGAATGTCGAAGACTGATTTCGATAGATTTCGAGAAAAGATGAATTTTACAGGCTTAGCAAACAAATTGGTGAAATGTTGGTTTAAATAACAACGAAGTTTCTCATCATTACGAAGGTTGTAACTACGGTTACACACTTCAATCACACTGGCTTCCAGGTCTGGAATAACAGAAATTTGGCGACGCAGTGGTGAAGATCCGATCGGAATTTGAGAGCGGAATGAATGCGAGAATCTTTACTCTTTCTGCCAGTGACCAAGTCCGTGAGCATGCAATTCTTCTATAAAGGCAGAGATGTGCGTGAAAAGCCCAGGATGGGAGCTCCAAACGAGGCTGGAGCAACTGGAATAGAGAGCTGTGGGAGAAAAGGCTGGGAGTTCTAACCTTATCTGAATACACTTCAATTGACATGGCGCAGTAACCTAGGATTGATGGAGAGTATCTTGAGCCATTTTAATCTGAACTGAAATAGTTTTTGACAGCATACATTTTTGTGGATTGAGGGAGGATCTGCCCCAGGGAATTGTCACAATTATAAATAAACATTTCGCAAAGACTGAACTCGGCTAGGTGTGTCCGAGCGTTGTGAAATTGGCTAAATCTCAGTGCACTCTGACATTTCTCATATTTTGACTTTGCAGTCGGTTGATTTTCGGGAAGGAATTTTTAAAATATTTTTCTGTTATTGAAATTCCTGCTAGCTTGTTCTGGTCTGGTCATTGATGTAACATGAACAACCGAACATTAATATGATTTTGGGTTTCTGTTCGACGTTCCCTCGAATTATGGAAGAACAACAGGACAGCAGAGGTGAAATTTATCAGAACAGCAGTGATCAAATTGAATGAATGGGCAGACAGAGGATGAATGGAAGCTTCATGGGGATAAATGTATTTTCTTTGCCAATGAAAGTACCCGCATCACAAAGTGTCTCACCTGGACTGACAGAAATCAAGTCTATAAGTCCTTATAAACTTGAGGTGGGGAGAATGTAAACACAGCCAGCTCCAAAAAAAAGAAACATTTGTTCTTTTCTGAATCTCAGTCCCGGACTGACTAAGATGACCTTTGGAAAATTATTTTGCACAATGTCCGAGGAGGACTTACAGATTCGACCACGGAAACCAAATTAAATATCAAGATCGCTACACTTCCCCCCCCCCCCCCCCCCCCCCCTTTTGACACATGGTCCTCACTGTGTATTAATTGGCACGGAATGGGAATAATAATCGCGTTGACAGGGTTTACCAATGGGGCCACACCACACCCATTCCCTCATTCTGCACCCTGCCATTGTCCATTCACGCTTGTCCTTCGGCGTGGCCTGCGACTCGACCTCCCATAAGTCTGCTTTAGATTACAAATAATTGACATACACATGTCAACTGATCACTTGGCGGCTGCTGGGCTGCTGTCCTTCCCGAAGAGTTTGCATTCGCATTGCCTTGAGAAAGGGAATCGTACTTTTTCGTGTGGGCTTCACATTTACAGACAACGAATGATTTAGGCGGTAGGACCGCTTCCAGGAGGTCAGAAGTCAGACCACGGTGTATTTTGGGCTTTCCAGTGGAGGTCAAGAACCCCCTGTGTTTCCACAGAGTTCCACAATTATGTACAACCCCGAATGCATACCTGCAGTCTGTGTAAATATTCTCTATCATTCACTCAGCCAATTGACATGCCTCAGTCAAGGCAATCAGCTTTGTTGCTTGAGCTGACAGATGACAAGTGAGTGATTCCGCTTTGACTACCTCGTGGCTATTTACTACAGCATACCAAACACCATTGTGGCCTCTCCGTTTGCCCCTGAATGCGGACCCATTCACAAAAAAACGCAATATCCTGATACTGTGTTTGTGAAGCCTGCACGCCTGGTCTTGGTGAGTTACAGCGACACAGTCATGTGGGTCTCTGTCTCCTGTTGTGGCGAGAAGGCTAGCAGCATTACGGACGTTACATCTCGTTATTGTAATGTTAGGCATCTCCAATAGTACAGTATTGTTTCTGAGCCAACGTGCTGCAGACATGTGTGCTGTGTTTTGCTCGAAAAATAGTAAGGATCCATGTGGGACCAGGAGGCTTAATTCTCCAAAGCCGACTGTGTCCCTGGACGCTACAACAAACTTTTGAAGCTGCAAACACGGCTTGCAGGCATATAGGCAATCCTGCCGCTACGGGGTCTAGGTTTAGCCAAAATGTAAGCTACCTGCCTCAATTTTCCCACATTCTCCTGCATCCGATCAGATGTCATGCATCTACCGTTTGTACAAAAGGCTTGTTTTGATTCTGACCCCCAGTGTAGGTGTGATTTTGGAGCGCATGTTCAGCTGCAACGATCTCTGGTTCTGAAACTCTAAGCCATTGGAAATTTCATTTAGAGGCGCCTCAAGGGTTGTGTAATGTGGGATAAAAAATCGACAGTAGGAGTGCAAGACCAAAAAGAATAGCACTTGTTACTTCGTGTGAGGCTTTGGAATTTGCAAATTGCTTGAACTTTGTCTTGACCAATGCACTTCCCTGATTCAGACAAGAAATGACCAAAGAACTTCACCTGTTGTTGCACAAATTGTAGATTTGCGACACAAGATTTGTGCCCATTCACGGCGAGATGGCAGAGCGACACAAGCGTATCTTTCTCACATTGTTCCTCTGTTGGTGCTGCTATTAAGCATTCGTCTACATACTACAGAAGCGCTGACCCCGTGGTTAAAACACAAATCTCCCGACTCCAGCATCGAGCCTCATTAATTATGATGGGGGACTTACAGTCACCTTGACAAAGTCGCTTGAGTGTATATGATTTTCCGTTGAGTGGAAAAGTGAACCAGAATTGACTTTCTGGGTGTACCGGTACACTAAAGAAGATATTTGATAATTCCGTGGCAGAAAACCATTTACTGTCAGGTGGAATTCGAACTGAAATAGTACAAGGATTAGGAACATTTGGGGCGGGCGGAACAACAGCATAATTGACTACCTGCTGGTCTTGAACAAAGCTCCGTTTCCCCGATTCACCTGGAATGTTTGCCTTTTTGACCAGAAAAATGGGGGCTCTCACCGGTGATTATCCACAGGGGATTATCACTCAAGCTTTCAGGAGGGATGCAAAGTAGTATCCTTTGGTAGTCTCGTGTTTTAACGGGTCTCGTGCTCTGCATGGGCAATACTCAGATTTCCGGGCTATCCTTATGGGTTCACAGCTACCTATGAACCCCACATCACGTTTGCCTTTTGCCCTGCACTCAGTAGTGACCCTTCTTAATCTTGGGTCCGAAACATCTACCATAACTAATCGCCAGGCTACCCTTTTGGCGGGGGTTACCTGGACTGCTCTATCTGCCTGAGTTAGCCAATTTAGTTTCTTCATATCTGTCCTTATGTGTGTATTGAATCAGGTACTCACGTCGTCGCTGAAAACACAATCTTTCGTTTTTTTGTGCCTGCAGTATGCATCGTCTCAAATCCTGCCACCTCTCGCTGGATGCCTTCGCCAATGGTACGTGAGGAAAGGTGTCTTCCACATCAAAAGGATTTTTTTTCTCATTCCTTGACTGTTTGTCCCTGGTATGGTAGTTTACTGGCCTTGTATGTCTGCTATTATTTCGGTTTAACTTTACATTTTTTTTTTGTCTGTCTGCAACACATGCCTCTGCAAAGTCAAATAATTACTTATTTGTTTTCCTGTGCTTTTATTGGATTTAAAATAAATGTTAATTTACCATTACAATGGGCATTAAATTATTTTACAGGTTGCAGTAACAGCGAGGGCCGAAGTGCCTGTACTGCATTGTGACGTTTGTTGTTGTCAGTTACGTTTCCTGCTGGTTTCAGATATTTCTCCTCACTCTGGAAGCTCCCGGTCGCATGGTCCAGAGATTTCTCTGCACTTCAGCTAATCGAGGCAACTGTATTTCCTGCTCAGAATGTGATCTCTCTCCAATGGAGAGAGGAACATTAAGTCGGTGACAAAGCTGAGATCACTTACGTTCTGTCCAGAATCAACAAATACCATCCCGATGTTCCAGTTCCTGTAACTTCAACATTACACTATGTTCCCACCCTTCAGGCTCTCTGCTTATATTCCTGATGAAAGGCTGTTTGCCGAAACGACGATTTCACTGCTCCTCGGGTGCTGCCTGAACTGTTGTGCTTTTCCAGCACCACTCAAATCTAGACACTGTGTTCCCAAGCCATCATTTCAGTCTCTGGTCTGCTGCAGTGCTCCTTCAAGACACAACATAAGCTGTAAGATACGCAACTAATTTTCTACCGACAGACCATGAAAACTTTTGGACCCAACATCAAGTTCAATAATTTTAGAAACCGTCTGCCGTCTTACACATACTTCACCCACCCTCCCTTCCCATTAGTTCTGAAGACGGATCATTGGACTCGAAGCGTTAACTTTCCTTCCTCAGCAGAGATAGACAAGAGCTGCTGATTTTGTTCGGACCTTTTGGTTTTTCTTCTGAGAACTTTGTTTTTCTCTTGTAATCGCCAGATACTGGAAGCGTCTGAATGCAGGAGGAGAATTTCACAGGAGATGAAAAGAATGGCAAGGATTTGACCACTCCCATTGTGAAGGTACGCGAGCTAGGTTGGGGATGTAACTCTAAGCGCAGAGAAGGCTGAATAAGAATCCGATTAACGTGCTCATTTTATGAAGAGGATAGATATGTGTGACAGGGATAAGCCTGTATTGGGAAGGAACAGAGTAACATAAATGAAAGACAGGAGACAAGGAGGAGATTTGGGAATAATACTTTCACCTGTAGAGTATTGATTATCTGGAAATTATTATCTGAACATGTGGTAAAGGTAAGTGTCATGAGAACGTTTCAGCAGTCTGTAGCTGAACACTTGATGAGCCAGAGCACTAGTGGATAAGGACCAGGTACCAGAAAGTGTGACGAGGACAGACAGGCGCGAGATTGGTGTCCTGAATGCAATGCATCAAAGGCAAACTTGTGGGCTTAACGGCAACATAAGGCGCGGCTCTGTGGCGCAATGGAAAGCGCGTTGGACTTCTACATCTCTATTCAGGTTGCGATTCAAAGGTTGTGGGTTCGAATCCCATCAGGGTCGTGTTTTAATTTATGTTTTGCAAAGTGGTCAGACCAGACTCGGCTGCTCATCTGCAAAACCGGTAATATTCGTGCATAAACCGAACTGTCTCGAAACGGAACACTTTCCTCCCACAGATGTACATTATCGATGTCTATTTATGGTAGAGATCGATAAATGCCTGTTAGCCAGTACGACGTTGTGGATGGGCTGGAAAAAGACATACAATTGTTGTGTGAGCCATGATGATATCAAATTACGTGGCAGGACAGGATCGGTGTTAAGAATGGCCTCCTTCTGCTCCTTTGTGTCTGTGCCATTTCTGGCCAAGATTTTTAAATAATCACATTGAGGACAATATGAAGTAAACGCCAAATAATATTTTGGTCTCATCTCCACTTTGCTTCCCTCCCGGCTGGAATCGACAGCTCTTGTTTCAGCTTTAGATCAGACAGCGGAGGATTCTCACAAGTTCTCCTTCAGGCTTAATGTTCCTTCACATAGGTTTCCAAGTGGACACATGGAGCAAACAATTGGATTCTGGGGATTCAGGGGCAGATTTCCCCTTTGCTGGGCTGGAATTCTGGCCAAGGTAATGAACGTGAATTTCTGACATTTTGAATCTTACTCTGGATTCTTGCGACTTTACGAATTAAACTGAATTTAATTTGCCCTTGCAGAACATTATTCAATCCTCACTGTGCATAAAAACCATGCCACATTCTCGTGCACATAGTATGCTGAACATTGTTGATGTTGTATGCAGTGTGGGTCGATGTCTCAGATGAACATGCCAAACGAAGTTGGTGAAATATCAGTGAATCGAATTTTCTGACGAATTGAAGCCTATAGAAGGAAAACATTGCCTGTGACCAACGCAGGAAGCCATGGTAAATGTATGCAGTATTCAATAAAACCGATTTTCACCACATTTATCTATACCATTTTCCTGAAGCTGATGCTTCACAATCTATGATCCATTATCAGTATAACCACCTCTGCACTGCGTTTCATTTCAGATACACAGAAAAAAAGTAATTCGGTTGAGGGGCCCAGTGGTAAGATCAGGAGACGTTCGCCACCATTAGACTGCAGATGCAGTGGTGCAATTAGTTAGCTTGCTGTACTTGCATGACAGAATGGCAGCACATGAACTGCCAAAGTTGTGCATTGGATTCTCGCCAGGTCTTTGTTTTACTTATACTGACCAGAGATGATTGCAACTTCAAGCTGAAGAACAGTTTAAACCCGGAATATTACATTGCAATAAAGTGCATTTGGCACTAATTTTGCACCGACCTGTAAGACCAATCTGAATTCCATCTGACCAGCATTTTTACATGAAAAACCGGAAGTTTAACAAATGATCATTTAATTGCCTTGAAGGTTGGTGAGTCTACGACTGTTGAAGAAAAGGCGTTCTGCACTCTTACTACTCTCTGAGAAAGGCAGCTACCTCGGCATCTATCACCCTCAACTTACATCGATGTGCCCTTGTGCCAACCATCACCATTTGAAGAAAACGCCTTCGCTGTCCACCTTAAGGCAAACTCTGATAATCTTTTATGTCTCTATTAATTCACTTCTCAACCTTCTTATCTCTATCAAAAACAGCCTCAAGTCCCTCAGCCTTTCCTCGTAAGACCTTCCCTTCAATGAAGGCAACATCCGAGGAAATCTCGTGTACAACCTTTCCAATGCTTTCACATCCGTCCTATAATGTGGCGACCAGAACTCGACAAGATTGGCCATACCAGACAAATTTCTGGAGCTGCAAAGGAATCGTTTGGCCCTGAAACTCAATCCCTCTGGCAATAAAACCGAACACACTGTGCTCATTGCAAACAAACCCATTAACGTGTGTGTTAACTTTCAGAGTTTTATATACGTAGACGCCGAGATCGCTCTGCTCATCTAAACTTCCAAGAATATTACAATTAGCCCAGAACATTTTATTCTTGTTGTTCATTCCAAAGTAAATCACATCACACTTTTCCACAATAACCTCCATATGCCACCCCTGAGTCCCGATCTGCAGATTATTCATGTCTGTCTGTAACCTGCAGCAGACTTCGGCACTGTTGACAACTCCATCGATTTAGTGTGTTCTGCGAATTTGCTCATCCATTATCCCATGCTCGAACCCACGTTATTTATAAAGGTGACAAATAGCAGTGGACCCTAACAGGAACCTTGTGGTACACCATGAATAACTGAACCCCAGAATGAATATTTTCCATTAACTACCACACTCTGTGTTCTTTCAGCGAGCCAATTACTGATCTAAACCGCAAAATCACCCTCAATCCCATGTCTGTGTATTTTCTGCAACAGCCGACCGTGCATTCGTGAAAATCATATCCATGATGTTAACCACTTTACTCTCATCCACTTGTTTTTTGACCTTTTCAAAAAGCTCAGTAAAGTTTGTGAGCCACAACCTGATATTCGCAAAATCGTGTTGACTGTAGCGAATCAACTTCTTTCTGCTTCGGTGATCATAAATCATATCTCTCATAACCTTTCCCAAAACTTCACCTTCAAGGAAATACGGCTCACTGTTCCATAATTTCCAGCGTTCTCCCTACTACTCTTCGTGAAGAAGGGGACAATATTTGCTGAACTCGAGTCTTCTCACACTAATAACATAGACACTGACGAAATAAAGTTGGTAGTCAAAAGTTCTGCAATCTCCTCCCACGATTCCCAAAGAAACCTATGATACATCCCATCAAGCCCAGGGGACAAATCTACTTTCAGGATTTCAAGAATTGCTAACAACTCGTCTTTATGAATATAAATTTCGTTTATTCTTACAGATTGCATCTCAAAATTCTCTTCAACAGCATTGTCTTTTTCATTTGAGATATGATGAAAAATAAACATTCAAAGGCTCTCCTATCCACGGACTCCGTTGACGACGTCCTCCTACTGTTCTTGGCAGGCCCCAATGATATCCTAGATATTCTTTTATTCTTGAAATGACAAGATAAAGCTTCCGGTTTTTAAATGACCCTGCCAGCTAAAGACTTTTAATGTCCCCTCTTTGCTCTGAGTAGCTCTCTCTTTTGGCCCTTCCTTGCTAGCTTTTAATTTTCAAGCGCCCTAAGTCAGCTTTCATATTACATGTTTACATGCACGGCCTTCTCCATCTTGACAAGAATTTCAACTTTTTGAGTAAAAATGGCTCCCTGTCTCAACCTCATATTCCCTGCATGACGCACTTACACTTATCAAGGACATGCATGAGAGCTTACCTGAACAAGCTCCATATTTCAGGTTTGCAAAACCCCATGCGTTTACTTTCCCATCTGATGCATCCTAACTCATGCTGATCGCATCAAACTGGCTTTTCTCCCAGCGGTAGCTCATGCTCTGCGATATATATATATATTCCTATGCATCACGAAATAAACATACCGAATTGTGGTCACTATTACCAAAGTGCTCAATTATCTCCAAATCCAACAGTTGACTTGCTTCATTACGCAGTACCAAATCGAATATGTTTTTGATTCTTGTTGGCCTGTCTACATGCTGCGTCACGAAACCCTCCTGCACACATTGGACAAAGACTGACCAATCAGATCTCCTCAAACAATAACATTTCCAATCAATATTTGGAAAGTTAAACTTCACCACTACAGCTACCTTGTTACTTCCGTTCCTATCCAGAATCATCTTTGCAATCTTTTCCACCATATCTCTAGAACATTTTGGTGGTGACCTCTACTTGCCTCATTTTAATCTCAGCCCATTCTAGTTCAGCAGATTTAGTCGGGTCCTCACCAAATATCCTTTCTGCTACCACAGCACTGTCTTTGACTAAAAATGCCACATCTCCCCCTCTTTAACGACTTCCCTGTTCTTACTGAAAAATCGAAACTGAGGTGCAAGGAACAACCATTCATTTCAGTGCTCCATTCATGTCTCTGAAATGGTCACAATATTGAAGTCCCAGTTAACAACCCATGACAACGGCTTTATCCCAGATGCTCCTAGCGGTGAAGTAGGCACACCTCAAACCATCTTCATCCTTGCCAACATTCACTCGCAAACCCGAAATCCCATTTATGTCCTAACCACTCAAAACATCCAGCAAACCGCAGCTAAAATTCAGGTTCGCAATCCGCTGCTGAATTCGTTTAAACCGTCCTGAGGAGCTTTAGAAAATTATCCACTCAGGATATTGGTACCCTTCCGGGTCAGGTGAAAACCATCTTGTTTGGAGAGGTCCAACCGACTCCAGAATGAGCCCCAACTATCCAGATATCCAAATCCCTATCATCTGCACTATCTTTACAACCACGTGTTCATCTGCTCTCTCCCTATTCTTTCCCTCACTATAATGTGGCATGTGTAACCAATCAGAGAGAACAACTCTGTTTGATCTCGTTCTAAAATGTCACCCTGGATCCCTGAATTCCTTCCATACATCCACATCAATTTTATTATAATTTGTTAGTGCATATGCGAAACATGACCTCGGGCATCTCCCCCTCCCCTTAAGGGTCCTGAAAACACGCTGAGAGACATCACAAACCTTGGTAACGTGGAGGTTTCACATCAATCATGATCCTGCCCTGTACCCACATAAACTGCAATCTGTCCCCCTCACCATTTAGTCCCCAATAACTATTGCTCTCCTCCCCTCTCCACTACCCTTCTGATCACAGGGACAAACACTGTGCCAGAGATCTGTACACCATGGCTTACCCCTCGTAGGACATCCCCCCAAACGTACACTACGGTATGCTTGTTACAGATGGGCACAGCCAAAGTGGATGCCTGCACTAGCTGCCTGTTCCCTTTTCGTCTCCCGACTGAATACCATCGACCTGTTTCTTGTACCTGAAGTGCAACTGCCTCCATATAACTCCTCCCAATTCTCCTCAGACTACCCAAAGATCCAATGTTCAGCTCCAGTTCCCTAAAGCTGCTGCCAAGGAGATGGAGTTGGGTGCAATTCCCGTAGATTCAAATGTCAGGGACATTACAGTAAACTCTGAGATCTCACATTCCACAGGAAGAACATTCAAATGGCCGACCATCCATTTCTAATGTTGTGAATTCACACACACACGCACACACACACACACACGTGTGTGTGTGTGTGTGTGTGTGTGCATTCAGAATATTTGGAATTGGTTGGTCGGCCATTGGAATGTGTTAGGAGAAAGTGAGGACTGGAGATACTGGAGGTCAGAGCTGAAAATGTGTTGCTGGAAAAGCGCAGTAGGTCAGGCAACATCCAAGGAACAGGAGAATCGACGTTTCAGGAAGGTGTGTCCAGCAGGCTAAGATAAAAGGTAGGGAGGAGGGACTTGGGTGAGGGGCGTTGAAAATGCGATTGGTGGAGGGAGGTCAAGGTGAGGGTGATAGGTAGGAGTGCGGTGGGGGCAGAGAGTTCAGGAAGAATATTGCAGGTTAGGAAGGCGGTGCTGAGTTCGAGGAATTTGACTGAGACAAGGTGGGGGAGGGGAAATGAGGAAACTAGAGAAATCCGAGTTCATCCCTTGTGGTTGGAGCGTTCCCAGGCAGAAGATGAGGCGCTCTTCCTCCAACCGTCGTGTTGCCATGGTCTGGCGATGGAGGAGTTCAAGAACCTGCATGTCCTTGGTGGAGTGGGAGGGGGAGTTACGGGTGGTGGGGTTGGTTGGTCCGGGTGTCCCAGTGGTGTTCTCTGAAACATTCCACAAGTAGGCGGCCTGTCTCCCCAATACAGAGGAGGCCACATCGGGTGTAGCGGATGCAATAGATGATGTGTGTGAACGTGCAGGTGAATTTGGGGTGGATATGGAAGTGTCCCTTGGGGCCTTGGAGGGAAGTAAGGGGGGAGGTGTGGGCGCAAGTTTTGCATTTCTTGTGGTTGCAGGGGAAGGTGCCGGGAGTGGAGGTTGGGTTGGTGTGGGTTGTGGACCTGACGAGGGAGTCACGGAGGGAGTGGTCTTTTCGGATCGCTGATAGGGGAGGGGAGGGAAATATATACCTGGTGGTGTGGTCCGTTTGGAGGTGGCGGAAATGACGACGAATGAAACGTTGTACATGGAGGTTGGTGGAGTGGTAAGTGAGGACCATGGGGTTCTGTCCTGGTGGCGGTTGTAGGGGCGGTGCTCAAGGGCGGAGTAGCGGGAAGTGGAAGAGATGCGGTGGAGGGCATCGTCTACTATGTCTGGCTGGAATTTGCGCTCCTTGAAGAAGGAGGCCATCTGGACTGTATGGTTGTGGAACTGGTCCTCCTGGGAACAGATGCGGTGGAGACAATGGAATTGGGAATATCCGATGGCGTTTTTTCAGGGGGCAGGGTGGGAGTCGGTCGGTTTATAGTAAATGTCCGTGTCGATTCGGTCACCCGAGATAGAAATGGAAAGGTCTAGGAAGGGGAGGGAGGAGTCTGAGACGGTCCAGGTGAATTTGAGATCGGGGTGGAAGGTGTTGGTAAAGTGGAAGAACTGTTCAACCTCCTCGTGGGAGCACGAGGCTGCGCCGATATAAAGTGGATGAACTGTTTAACCTCCTCGTGGGAGCACGAAGGCGTTCGGATATAAAGTGGATGAACTGTTCAACCTCCTTGTAAAGTGGATGAACTGTTCAACCTCCTCGTCGAATGTTCTTCCCGTCGAATGTGCGAGCTATATGTATATACATATGTGTATGTACATATATGTATAAATGTGTGTGGGCGTGCATTTTTGTGTGTATGCATATATATTTAAAAGTTGCAAAAGAACATTCAGTAAAACAGCATTTATTCAAAAAAATATCTGATTTTGTGGAGTGTTCTGTCCTTGGGAAATACCTCAGTTACTTAAGACCAGCCATAAAGACTCCCTAAGTGAATATCCATCACTCACGAGAGATACAGAGGTGATTTTTGAAGTCGATGACGTTTGTCATGTCGCTGGTCCTGCGCTGTGTTAAATTCTGGAAAGGACGTTTAGCTCGTATCATATTACTAATTGTGCTACAAACTCGCACAGTCCATTAAAACAATCCAAAAGCTATTAGGTTTATCTTATTGGACATTTTGCCTGTTATCAGAAAAACTGGAATAGAAATGACAAAGCTGTTTTTAAGTACTGCTATGAAGATTACAGAATTCAAGCATGAATTATTTTCGTGTCTTGTCACTAGATATGGTTGGGGGAGATGAGTGAGAATCAAATGAACTCACTCCCTTCTTTGTGATTGCAGCCAAATGTTCTACTGCAACAGATGAAAGAACAAAGGTGCATCACATCGGCATGTCAGTTCCAACTCACGATAGTGTAGTTTCTTTTTGATTCTCGACATCTCCTAAAGTATTAGCTGAATGGGGAGATCAGGATCCTGAAGGTATGCTGAGACATTGCGCAAATTATTCCCACACTGTTGGCATCACTTTATATCATAAAACAGTTATGCAGCAGACTGTGCTAACTGGCTTCCCTTTAATGCTGAGATAACACAAACAGCTCAATTCTTTTAGAATTTATAGAAGTTCACGTAGAACAAGCTGCTAACGCTTTCCTCACAATCAGCTCATTCTACACTTAGTCGTGGTCAGTTGCAGGTGTTATGAGGCTTCTTTCCAATTAACGTTAACCAATTAGAGAGTGTGCACGTAGCGTGTACCCATTCTAGCCGCCCAGACTCCCTGTCCCGATGAAATTCGCTCCTTGTGTGTCTGCACGTATCTTTACAAATATTTTAGAATCAGCTTCTAAATAATTTTTCCTGAGAAAAAGTAATCATTTTCGAATTCAATAGCTGTAGAAAGAAAAAGAATGCGAGCTCCAAACTTTTCTTTATCATTCATCGCTGGTTTTCAAGTTCTTTACTCTAGATATAGATCCATTCGAATGAGGGAATTTCCCTCCTGTTTACTCTCACCAAATTCACATCGCCTAGAAATCTTCTATACGGACACAACTCAGTTTTACCTGGTGTCACGCCACATAATCTATTCGTCTTTTCCACCATCCCATGATACCCCGCTTTGTCTTATCATATGGCATTATCCCCCACTATATCGTTGGCTTCCTTTCCATTTTTTCTGTTTCCAAGTAAACGCTGTCCATTCTTCCTGACGTCTTTTCATTCCAGTCATCGCCATCCATGTCTTTTATCATCTCTTTATGTCCCAGTATAGTCCATGTTGAAAAAGGATGCTGGGGCCAAACCAACACATGAAAAGCCGCTCTAATGCTGTGTACTACCATTACCAATGTGGGGAAAATTGGAGCTAGTTCAGTCAAAAGTGAAGCCGTTGGTTGTTGCACAATGAATCAATCACTGATTGGGTCGTGACTATTTTTCCTCACTTTTCTCACCTGTCTGAACATGTGCTAAAGCAACACAATAAGGGAACGTGGAATGCCTACAGTTCAGAAATTACTTATACGATACAACAAATGCACACCAATCCTCCTGTGATTAACCCTCACAGAACAATTCCTTACCCATTTTCTCTTCATTTGCTCCTGAATAAGGCAACTTACTGACAGTCGACCCAGTTGTCGGCAAATCATATCTCTGGCGCTGTGAGGCAGCAGTGATAACCAGTGAGCCAACTTGCGGCCCTGCACAATTATGCAAGGCACATTCGGACGCGTTTGAAATGTCAAAGACGTTCGACTTGTGTTGTTGCCCTTATCAGGAACAATTGATCCAGATTCCCTGACCAAGAAATTAACCCAAACCACAGCGGTGAAAGCGCTTTATGGTAACCACTAGTCGACCAAGAAGGACGGCATGTGCAATTGCATCTTCTCTTAACAGAATAGGGTTTTTTTCCTGCAATGAGAAATTCCTTCCAAAAAAGAGTGTTTGTGACACCGTGCTTTTAGAGCACAGAATAATACATTATGTCAGTGCCAGTCATCAAACATCCAAATATTCTCGTTTCCAGTTTCCACTAATTGCCCCACAGCTTGACGTCTGAAGTATTCATCTGAACGAAACTTTCCTTGCAAAGTTTTAATCTCCAATGAACCAGTGAATGAGTCTGAAGTCAGATACCGTCAAATTTGATCATGAACTGCGGGAAAACTGAGCCTCATTTTGACCCATAGAGGGATCTATGCAGACACATCTTTTGAAAGTGACAAAGGCCTCAGGAGAGCCCAACTTCCATAAAATGAGGAATTGACCCGTTTGGCCACTTCTTTCTTCATGACTCGCTTTAAAACCGATTCTGTTTCCATAAGCAGAGGAGTAAACAGGCGGGAGTCTAACCCTCAAGGACTGTCCCAATCGGTAATAATTGGTACCTGCTAAATGTTGACTTCTCCAAATCTGAGGCAGCCTGGTGAGCTGTGGTCTTCCAACTTTCTGCCTGTTTAAATGAATTCCAGCAGATTCCTGTCTCTACATAAGGAACAGAAGCATTCAACCGTATCCTTGTACGTTTTCGTCCCCCATTGTTTCACCGTTACTTTTCTGCTTTTCATGAATAACGTTGTTCTTTCTGCCAAACGAAGGCAATCTTCGCATCAGAAGCTTGTCATCCTCACGTTCCTCGAAGGAAAAACACGTATGTGGACTTCCAAACTGTAACAAATGGGGTCTGGGGCGGGGAGTGGGTATGTTCTGTCTATAAAATGACTTCCAGATATTCCTTCAAAATTAATACCTAACAACCCGGAGAACGCACCTTCGGATGCTTGCTGCAATAGTTGCAAGAAAATTCAGCAAGGCTGTAGTGTGAATCGAGGTTACAATCCCGAGCTCGAACCACTGATCTATGGCAGCACCAACATATGAAGCGTTTTGAGACTGACAAAAGATGATGACCTTTAGCAGAAAAACTTCGGTCATCTTTTGTGATACAAGCTTCGTTTTGTGAGACAAAATACGACTTGAAACCCACTTCTTTGATCACTTGCTTGATATAACACTTTGTCAGCTTCCCAATATCTCATAAGGAGACAGGGATCAACATTTGTTTAATCTCACACAAAGTAAAAGCTTTGAACCTTCTTTTATATAAAAGGCACGAAGTAGTATTGATACCAGCTCATTACCCTTGATTTCAGCATGTATTGCAGTTTTTCTCAATCACTTGGTGAGTAATTCCTTTCCTTTTGCCTGGTGCGATTTACGTTGCCACGGGAATGCATAATTTATGGCGTTGGCAGGTGACTGTTAGGCACCAAACGTGAAACAGTTCAAATCGAACATGCTCCGGAGCTTGCAATTCGAGGGAATGCAGAATATCTGAGAGTGCACTTTAAAACATAATATTGGGTGTCGTGGCCGCTGGCTGGGTTGGCATACCATTGACCAGCTCTATTTGCTCTTGAGTGGGCCTAAGGATATGACAGTGATTGTTAGAGGGAAGACAGTCAAGAGATTTGCAGAAAATGATGAAAAATTTGAAATTTTGCCGCCCGGTGATGGGTGAGCAACCCTTGTTGTGAGTACTTCCACATGCGGGAGAGGTATTGGAAGAACTCAGAATTACATCATTGGGTAAATAACCTGCAACTCCTTCCCTTCCACCATGTGGGAGCCCTTGTGGAAAGATAAAGCTGCGAAAGCCGCAGTGCACGTTTGGGAAAATAGGCGTTCGTAAAAATGCCATTCAGATAATGAACAATGAAACTGTGAACAGAACGCAAGTACACCTTTGAATAGAAGCAGTGGGAGTTCGATCATAGAACATAGAAAATAGAACATTACAGCACTGTACAGTCCCTTCGACGTTCGATGATTCGCCAACCTGTCATCCCAATCTGTAGTCCATCTAACCTACACTATTCCATGTACGTCCATATGTTGGTCCAATGAGAACTTAAATGTACTTACAGTTGGCGTATCTATTACCGTTGCAGGTTAAACATTCCATACCCTTACTACTCTCTGAGTAAAGAAACTACCTCTGACATCTGTCCTATATCTATCCCCCCTCAATTTAATTCTATGCCCCCTCGTGCTCGCCATCGCCATTCTTGGAAGAAGGCTCTCTCTGTCCACCCTATCTAAATCCTCTGATTATATGATATGTCTCTATTAAGTCACCTCTCAACTTTCTTCTCTCTGACGAAAACAACCACACGTCCCTCACCCTTTCCTCGTAAGACCTTCCCTTCATACCATGCAACATACGAGTAAATCTCCTCTGCAACTTTTCCAAAGCTTCATCATCCTTCTTATAATGTTGTGACCAGAACTGTATACAATAGTCCAAATGCGGCCGCATTAGAATTTTGTCCAGCTGTAGCATAACATCATGGTTCCAGAACTCGATCCCTCAAGTAATAAAAGCTAAAACACTGTATGCCTTCTTAACAAACTTGTCAACCTGGATGGCAAACTTCAAGGATCTCTCTACGAGAACACCGAGATCACTCTGCTCACCTACACTACCAAGAAACTTACCATTAGCACAATACTTTGCATTCCAGTTGTTCCGATCAAAAGGAATCACCTCTCACTTGTCCCCATTAAACTCCATTTGCCACCTCTCAGCCCAGCTCGGTAGCTTATCTATGTCTCTTTGTAAACTACCACATCCTTCATCACTATCCACAACTCCACCGACCTTAGTGTCGTCTGAAACTTAATAACCCACCCTTCTACGCCCTCAATCAGGTCGCTTATAAAATATAACGAACAGCAGTGGACCCAACGCCGACCCTGGCGGTTTCCCACTGGCAACTGGACTTCAGGATGAACATTTTCCATCAACCACCACCCTCTGTCTTCTTTCAGCAAGCCAATAACTGATAAAAACTGCTACATCTCCCAAAATCCCACTCCTCCGCATTTTATGCAATAGCCTACTGTGGGGAACCTTATCGAACGCCTTGCTGAAATCCATATACACAACATCAACCTGTTTACTCTAATCGACCTGCTTGGTCACCTTCTCAAAGAAATCAGTTAGGTTTGTGAGGCACGAACTACCCTTCACAAAACCATGCTGACTATCTCTGAACAAATTATTCCTTTCCAGACGGTTATAAATCCTATCTCTTATGACCTTTTCCAACAATTTACCAACAACTGAAGTGAGGCTAACTGACCTACAATTAACAGGATTATCCCTACTCCCCTTCTTGAACATGGGAACCATATTTGCTATCCTCAGGACTCATGGCACTATCCCTGTAGACAATGACGATTTAAAGTTCAATTCCAAACGCTCGACAATATCCCCCCGGCTTCCCAGAAAATCCTAGGAAAAAGCACATCCAGCCCAGGGGGCCTATCTATTTTCACACTCTGCAGGATTTCTAATACCTCCTCCTTTTGAACCTCAATCCCACCTAGTGTAGTAGCCTGTATCTCAGTAATCTCCTCGACATCATTGTCGTTTTCTAGACTGAATACTGTTGAAAAGTATTCATTTAGTGCTTCCCCCATCTCCTCTGACTCCACACACAACCTTCCACTGCTATTGCTGATTGGCCAACATCTTAATTTCGTCATTCATTTATTCCTTAAATACCAATAGAAAGCCTCAGTGTTTACCCTGACCCTATCCCCCAAAAACTTCTCATTTCTCCTCCTGACTCATCTGAAATATCTCTTTCGGTCTTTCCTGGCTACCTTGTAACCCTCAAGCACCCTAACTGAGCTTTCGCCTCTTATCCTAACATGAGCCTTCTTCTTCCTCTTGACCAGACAATCTACTTCCTTCGGCTCCTGCTCTGGACAGCTTTCACTCTGCCTGACAGGTACATAGTTATCTCGGAAACACAGTAGCGTTTCCTTGAATAAGCTCCACATTTCTAATGTGCGTATCCACTGCAGTCTCCTTCTCCATCCAGTGCTTCCGAAGTCTGGCCTAATCGCATCATAATTGCCTTTCCCCCAGCTGTAACTCTTGCCGAGTAGTATACACCTATCCATTTCCATGTCAAATCCCCCTTAACAACTCCCCTGTCATTCTCACTGCTGTCGAGAATCATCTTTGCTATCCTTTCCTCTACACCTCTGGAACTATTCGGGGGCCTATAGAAAACTACCAACAGGGTGACATCTCATTTCTAACTTCAGCCCATATTACGTTTTTTGACGAGTCCCCAAACATCTTTTCTGCAACTGTAATACTGTCTTTGAACAACACTGCCACAGGCCCCCCTCTTTTACCTTCTTCCTTGTTCTTACTGAAACATCTAAATCCTGGAATCTGCAGCAACCATTCATGTCCCTGTTCTATTCATGTCTACGAAATTGCCGCAACACCAAATTCCCAGGTACCAACCAATCCTGTAAGGTCATCGACCTTACTCCAGATGCTCTTGGCATTGAAGTAGACATACGCCAAACCAACGACTTGCTCACCGGTGCAATCTTGCGACCCTAAGACTTGTTTTCGACCTCCCTACTCTCTAAATTTTCAATACTTGAACTACAACTTTGGTTCCCATCCCTCTGCTGGATTAGTTTAAACACACCTTAGCGAATTGCCCCCCAGGATATTGGTACCCCTCTGGTTCAGATGAAGACCGTTCTGCCTTTACAGGTCCCACCCAGCCCAGAAGGATCCCTAATTATCCAATAATCCAAACCCCTCCCTCCTGCACCATCCCCGTAGCCACGTGTGCAACTCCACTCTCTCCCTATTCCTTGCATCACGAGCACAACAACAGGGAGGGAATTTGAAAGGACGGATGGAAGTATATTATGACCGTGACTTCCAAACGAACGGATTAGAGTTTGAGCTGCAGAAGAGCAGAGACGTGGAAGAGTTAATGATGTTAATGAAGTGCAAGTCGGCTGACATGGTGATGTTTAGGATATGTGGTTAAAAACACATAAGAAATTGAAGTATGTCACCATGGTTATGGCGTGTCTGTTCAGACTCAGACAATTACCATGGAGGAGATTGAATCAGTGGCGAGGCATTTTCTCCTAGGACTTGGTCGATTATGCCTTCCAGCTCATCTCATCCACTTCCGTCAACTCTGCTCCCAAACTCATCCCTCCAACTGAGACGAGGACAGAACTCCCTTCTACAACACTTTAAAATCCAGCACCCTCTGTAGACATCATGTCATCCTCCGGCATTTCCATCAGCTGCAAATAAAACCCACCAACTAAGATGTGTTTCCCTCCCCACCCCTACCCACTTTCTGTAAATATCATTCCCTCTTCGACTTCCTGGTGGTGCACGCTCCCACCAACCACCCTCCCATCCGCTCCCAGCAAACTTCTCATTCCAACATGGGATTTGCAAAACATCCATCCTCACCTCCGCCCTCAACTCTGTCCAAGGCGCCAAAGGACCCTTCCATGTCCATCAGAGTTTCACCTGCATTTCCACGCATGTCATTGTTCCCTGTGCAGTCTCCTCGATACTGAGGAGATCGGATGCCTAATTATAGACCACTTCGGAAAACTTCTCTGAGAAACCCGCACCAAACAACACCACTGGCCGCTGGCGGAACATGTCAACTCTCCCTCCCACACAGCCAAGTTCATTCAGGTCGAGGGCTTCTGCCGCTCTCATGAACTGTCCTGTCTGTCCATCTTCCTTCCCACCTATCTGCTCCACCCTGCGCTGCGACCTATAATCATTACCCTCACCTCCATCCTCCTATCACACTCTCAGTTACTTTGTCCCAGCCACACACGCTCCCATTTATTTCTCTGCCACCTCGCTTCACAAGCCTCTTTCCTGATGGTGCCCGAAACGTCGATTGTCTTGCTGATTGGATGCTGCCTGCACTGCTGTGTTCTTCCAATATCACACTTCTAAGTCAGTGGCGAGACAGTGGATTTTGAGTTCGGGACTGAAGTCAGATGCCTCAGTTTTGCAATGATTCAATTGTAAGTAATGTCTGCTCCATCAGGACTGGATGGCAGACAATTCAAGACAGTGTTTGACCTGGAGGGAACAGGGAGGTGATCGTGTTCATATCCACCTGCTGACCCGCTGATCTCTGTAGTGGAGGCTGTGTGCATGAAAGATTCTGACAAAATTCTCTTCCAATTCTTCGCGTCGAAAAACCCTTACCTTCAGACCTTATCTTCAGACAAAATCCAGAGTCTGTGAAAGACGGTTTCATACTCTCATTTTTGGATAACATCAGTTTCGCAGGATTTTAGAAGGGTAAGATTTACAAACCAACCTCTCCACCATAATCTGATGAAGCCGCACTATTTATCCCGAATACAACTTGATCAGATTTTGAACATGAAATGAAAAAGCCCTGGTTACAGTGTGAGATAAATCGTTAACTTATTGGTGTGTGGACGAGGCTTCCACCTGTCATCAGACCTTACAAAGCTCAATTGCAATCATACTGAGGAAAGACTGGGGAAACGTGGGGATCCACTCCCTGTCTGAGCTGAATTCCCGTGGACGCAATGATACCAGGAACAAGCCATTCACCTGCTCAGAGTGTGGGAAGGGATTTCACTCTGTCTCTGACCTGCTGCGACACCTACTCGTTCAAAATGATGAGAAGCTATTTCAATGCCTGAACTGTGGGAAATGCTTTAAAACATCCAGCATTTGTAGAACCGAACACCTCGCTCATTCTAATTAGGAACCTTTTATCTCTCAGGACTTTGGAAAATGTTATCAACCCTCTATGTGCTTCATCTTTGAGAAATATGCTCACATAAATAAGAGTCCATTAAGAATCAAAGAGACCTGACGTGTAATCCACGTGCTCACCCGGAGGAGAGAAATCTCCAGTTCCAAATCTGTGGGACCTGTTGTAACGTCCGAGCGACCGGGTGGCTCATCACCTTTCAACACAGTATTAACAGGTCTTTCTAAATGCCATGACTGCGGGAAGTGCTGCACTCTTTCCTGAATACTAACGTGTCATCACCATGTTCACACCGAGGATAGACATTAATCAGTATAAACGTTCCTGGGGACAGTATATCATGAACGTCTTCACATTGAGGAGAGACCTTTCAAACATGTAGTCTGTGGGATGTGCTCTCTAGTCTCTGTACAACTGATGTCCCATCGATATTTTCGAATTGTGAGAGACGTTTCAAGTGAATTTATTCAAGGAATAGATTCAAACAATCATCTCAACTCTCAGCACACCATGTTTTGCAGTTGTCAGCAAGCATTTACCTGCTTCATGTGCGAAAAACAGTTAGGTCACTCATCGACCATGCTGATAGTGTAGAGGGATCCCACTGAGGGATGGAATTCCCTCACTCATCGACCCTACTGAGACAGCAGAGAGTTTACATATCTCAACACCGATTGAACTTTGTTCTTCACATTCAGATCTCAAAGCAAAGTTTTAATATTCTCGATAACAACCAAAAAAGGCAAATACAATGTTAAACAGAGTATCGAAGGTCATTGGAAGGATGGTATTACAGAGTACGTGAAGCACCAGCATAGTTTGTCAAGGAGAAATCACATTTGACAAATGTATTAGAATGCTTTCAGCAGATAATGAGCAAGTGAGACGAAGTCAAGCCTGTGGAGGTGACCGGCTTGAATTTCCATAGACATATGTCAAGGTGCAGAATGGCAAACTGATAAATAAGAGACCATGGATTGAGGCTTGGCTGACTGGCAGAAGGCAGACAGTTGGGTAAAGAGGCCTCTTCCAGTATGGCAGCCCGTGACTAGTGGAGTTCAAATGAGTCAGGTTTGGCACCACAGCTATTCACATTATGTATGAATGACCCATTCAAAGAAACTGACGGTGTTGTTGCTCCATTTGAAAATACACAATGATAGGTGGAAGGCCAGATCTTATTGATGAAGCGGGCATGCTGCAGAATGACTTGAACGGAGTGAGTGCTTCGAAAATCGTTGTAGTTGCCATACGTTGTGGAAAATATGAGGTCATATGTTTGGTGGAAAGAGTAGAGGCATAGACAATTTTCTGAAAGCAGACAGAATTCCAAGTTCAATTTTCTCTTATGTTTAGCATGCAGTTTCAGTTGGTGTTTAGGAAGGCAAATACAATGTCGGCGTTCAGTTCAAGCAAATTAAAAAGCACCGGCAGATGTTTAGGCCTAAGTCAATAGGAGGCTCTGGACCATTGCATTTGGAACATTGGGAGTAGGTTTTGGCCCGATATCTAAGTGATGGTATGTTTTGCGTGGTGGATAGGAGGTTTATATTGGCTGCCTCAGTGGTGAGTAGTAATGTCTTGCAGCCTCCGCGATGTTTGTTCAATATCTACTTTCGACGAATGTGAATTTGGAGTTGGCATATACTATCCGTTTCAGCCTGCGTTTCCTCCTCAGACTAAAGATTTGTGGCTGACGTTCTTTCGTTATGGGAAATTCAGAGTTACAGGAATTGGATAGAGGTGTGAGTTGGGAACGATTCCCTTCGCATGATTAGCGGGGGTTTATTATCCAAATCTCCGTTTTGCACATTTTAGGTATTCCGTTAGAACAACGTTGATCGCAGGGATTTAGGCCTTTTCATGAGAATTTTTTTAACCGAGGTGACACCTTCCATATAAACGCATGGTTTCAAGTAAAAGTCTTGAACGATATAAGGAGTGGAGGGTCATTCTTGAGGAAGACATCATAAAGGTCAATGGAGAATATTAAATAGCCTCAGACCATAAAGTTAAGTATAATATAAAGATATTCTGCCAGTACATTAAGAAATTGAGACGAAATAGGACCACTTTAAGATGAAAAAGCTCACCTATGCCTTGATCCTCAGCAGATGGAGAAACATGTAATGTTCATTTCGCATCAGTTTACACTGTGGAGAATGAAATGGCGGGTACACCTAAATACTGATGTTTTGAAACTAGTTCACATTAAAAAAGGGAGGTGCTGGATTACCTGGAAACTATAAAGTTGGATATTTCTCTGGGATCTGATCTCCTGTATCCCGGAAACTTGTGGGAAGTTAGGGAATGAAACTGTTGGGCCCTTCGTAGAAATATTTTTATTATCTATTATTACGAGTGAGGCGCCGAATGTTGTGCCTTTGCTTAGAAAGGAATTCATGGAGAAGTCTGGGATCGATATACCTGTGTGTCTATTTATGGTCGTGGGTAAGTTGTTGGAAGCAATTCTTACCGATAGGATTTATTTGATTTTTTAGATACAAGGAATGAATAGGGATAATCAGCATGGTTTTGAACAAAATTGATTGATTTTTTGCAGGCGTAACCAAGAAGATCAATGAGGACATAGTGGTAGAGTTTGCTCACTTGGGGTTGAATAAAAGCTTTTCCAGTGTTCCACATGGTTGACTAATTCATAAAGTTAAATCGCATAAGTTAAATGTAAGGATTCCAATTAGGTATTAAATTATTCGATAGCAGGATGATGAGAATGGTGGTGGAAGGTAATTTTCAGACTGGAGGACTGTTACCAATGGTATACGATTGGCTGAGCGCACATTCATTTTATTTTTCATTTAAATAAATGATGTACGTGGGAAGATAGAAAGCATGGTAAATAAGTTTGCAAAATTGGTAGAAGAATGGACAATAATAAGGTTCTAGAAAGTTGTGAAGCGAGTTGCTCGTCAGGTCAGTTTCTCTCTGGCCTCGAGTTTAAAAAGCGTGTGGGGGAGAAGTTGTGAAGGGTCATTCGTCCATCGTGAAGCGTACGTTATCAGGCATCCATCTATTCTTGTCCCAGTTTGCAGCAATGAAATTGTCTATTTGATCTGATATGACAGAACAATGGTACTGAAGGTTGACCTGATCACAATGTTGTAACCTCTTTGAGGAACGTATTTTTATGTTCAAATACAAAGGTAGTCACGCAGGCACATTCCCCGATAGTGACAGAGTCCTCAGAATTATATCCATTCCATGTGCTTTATGTCTACAAGTATCTCTGGAGAAAGGAGGCTTTCAGTGGAATACAAGTCACTTCGCCAGAAAATGTGCACCGTTGCTGTGAGCCGCGATATGAAATGGATACTGAGCTGAAATGATCCGAAACGCTTCTCATGTGAAACTTTCAATAACACAAATCCCACCAAAATAAGCCCTCTGGCTCCTGGAACCTGACAGGTTAGCGCACAGCAGACATTCCTCCTTAAGAAACAACGGGCACATGGCAAAATCTAAACACTTTCCTGTCTTGTCTTGTTCTGTTTCTGTCGCTGTCACACTTCCCGCGTCCTCTGAACGTCTAGTCCCAATGTCAATGAGCTATTTGATGTAAACACAGGCATATCGAAATAGTAATCTTTATTTCAAAAGCAGAGCCAGGGATTGTAAGCTGCAAGGGCTTGCTCTCTGCTGGGTAATGAAACATCACAGTTTCGTTGTACTCATTATCATATAGACTGATTCCACAAATATGCACCGCAACCAGTCATTATCAATTGAAATGTCCCAATGAATACCGTGACGGGCAGAAAGATCAGGGAAGAGTAGCTTCGACCCCTTCCTCGCCGACGGACATTTTGCAAAGAATGTCCTGTTACTTGACAATATGACCTCCTCGAAGCTGGCCATGGAAGTGTCTAGAACAATAATATCCTTTGGCCCATATGTCTGCACCAGTCCAACTTAATCCCCTGAACTGTTCTTATCTCATTTGGCGTCAATTGCTTCAGAGGGGCAAATGTATTCAGTCATGGAAGTGGACAACTAAATGGGTATTACCTGATCTGGTGTTATCTGTCTTTTCCATCCTGACAGGCAGTTGGTTGCAGATTCTTAACGTTCCTTATTTGAGTTTACACATTTCACCTAATCCTGCGATTGAATTTCAAACAAGAAAGCAGAGAACAAGCACTCATCAAGTTCACTCTCGGCTTTCAATCAGTCAGCAAAATGCTTAACTGAATGAGGAATCCACATTGCATTTAATGTCCATCGCCTAAACGACATGGCCACATCTGCAGAAGCGTGCTTCTAAACTGTTTTCAAGTACTCCCTCACTGTGGAGCTGAGGGACAGGCAATCATTGTTCGGTTTGTTTGAATTCAATCACCACAGTTTCGACAAGGTTAAATTACAGGATATGTTTGGTCTGTGTAATAAATCTCGTTGGTTGAAATGGTCATTCAGTTAAAAAGAAAAGTAGAGATTGCAGGAGAAACTAAACAGATCTGGCAGCATCTGGGGAGAGACAAATAGAGACAACGATTCAGAGCTTCTCCAGGAGTTTCTCCGAACTCTGTTTTCTCCGACAGGTGCTGGCAAACCTGCCGAGTTCCTTCATCAATTTCTGTTTTTGTTTTAGATTCCGAGCGTCCACAAACCTTCACTAGCCAGTCAACAATACGGTAACGCATTTGTGGCTCCTCACTGGATTTGCTTTCCGTTTGGGAGCATATCCTTGACCCTATTAAAAACCCGAAAGTGCACAGCACAGGAGTCGGATGAACAAGAACACCGGCTGCTCCATGCGTGAGTACACTTTATCGGTTAACAGCGAAACGAGAGGACTAATTGCTCCACAGAGACTGGGGAGTCCCTTGTAGCAGGCCCCTTGCAGGATCTCCTAAAGCAGACTGTTAGTGAATTCAAGCTATCGCCTGCCCTTCGCAGAATGAAAATTGACCTCAATTGGTTAAAAATTCCAAAATGAATCCGAAGAGCCGAACGCACTGACTAGCATCGTCACAGAGACTAATGAGCCATTGGCTTCAATGACCCCCGAATGCAAGCTGCAGCCTGCCCCTCCGATATTGACAATCACCCTTAATTAGCATTTTTCCTAAATAAATCCAAGGAAATTCACGGTGAAAACATGGGAATAGTCTGATCCCACCCTCTATAGACGCACCCATGACACCGGAACCAGTTATCCTCCAAAAGGGATTGCCTCACTTCCACCCTTTCAGTGTTTTATCTCTTCCCGCGTTTTTGAATTGCCCTGGAGCTGAGATGAGATTTGACATCCCAACGTGCAGGAACGAGAATCCTTTACTATCATAGATCATTCCATGTCCGGAGAATATCAGAGTCAAAGTACCGGCCTCTGAAAGAACGGAAAGATTTCTAAACTGTCTCTGCCCAGTCGGCCATTTCACCCTTCATTTTCCACTGAATCCGCGGCCCAAGGAATATCTAAAGATTCCGAAAGCTCGAGTCTGGGATTTCTGTTTTGCTTGTTGACAGTTTTCCCACTTGACAATTGGTAACATTTTCCCAGAACCTTTTCACAATCCTCTGTTTTGCGCCATGTACAGAGATTCACGACCCTGGGAATATATTGTTTGGAGCAAAGAAGATTAATGTGAAATTTCTTGGGGACGTTTATAATGATGTGGGAGAAAGAGCTGTGGATGGGTGGATTAATGGTCAGGAGGAACTGCTGCGTCTGACCAGGGTAATTGACCAGAGAACGAGGAGTGAAGACGTTTAATGGAAAAAGACGACTTGTTTCAAATAAACTCAGTGAAACCTACATATATCCTATGCGTATTTTTTGTCATCTGTGGATAGAGGAACAGGTCCGTTTTGAGTCAGGTCCGTTTCTTGTTCAGAACGCAAGTTTTCTGCATCTCAAGAAAAGACCTGAGAACATATCGAGTTGTTTCGGCGGGTTTTCTGGAGTTGCAGCGATAACTCTTCCAACAAGAAAACATTTAAAATCAACTGTGAGGGAAACATGCTCGGTATTGATGAAAGATAGAATGAATATAAAGGATCCCTTTTCATGAGCAGAGAGATTAATAACACGGCAATGTTCGAGGAATAAAGATGCACTTCTATCGCGCCTTTCAGCTCTACTTGAATCACAGGCACTGAAGCACCTATGAAGCAGATGTGTCATTGTCAATAATAATGTGCTAATCAAGGCAGATTGTTCAAACAGAGGTCAAAAAAGAAAACTCAGAACTGGCACTGGAAGTGCCAGTGAGATTATGTTTTACTTTAAAAGAATTGTCCTGCTCTTGTTTATATCCAGAATTTTGCAGGACCAGTCATCCCAATCTCAGAGAAAGGCGTTACCCTCTTAAGAAACAAATGAGGAGGATGTTCTCACATTCAGTATGTAGCAAGTATGTGGAAGTATTTGCAGCCAAGGCCTGTCAAGACTGGGTATGTTCAAGGCTTCAATTATCTCTCTGTTAATAGCATGCAGCAAGTGGCAATGTAAAATGTGTCCACATTTGCTGACAATGCACACTAGTGGGAGCGCATGTTATGATAAGATCATGGCAATATGCATAGGCATATAGATAGGTTGGGTGAGTGGGGACAAACTATTCAGGTGCAGTTTCATGTGTGTATTATGAGGTCATGCACTTTGGTCGGAAGAGTCAAAAGACAGATTACTATTAAAATCGAGATAAAGTAGAAGAAACATGTGACGCAGAAGAATATTATACACGGCACAAAGTTTAGTATCATATTCTTTCCCTGACAAAAAGGATGGCTTCCTTTCCGAATGCTGACAATGAAAAAGATTGTTTCCCAGGAAAGAAAAATAACTGAAACTAATAGCCTAATCGGAAATTTAGAAAAGACTTAGATCGTTCCAATGGACGACGTTGATGTATATGGCTCGCTAACATTTGTTTACAATGGGGCTTGGAGTGGGAGTTAGGGGACCTGGGGAGTGGAAGTCAGGTTATCCATGATTACTGTCATCGTTCATCTGTCTACGTCATTTTGTACGTTTAATTTCGCATTTTGGTTCCTGTGAGTGCCCTTGTAAACTG
Source organism: Chiloscyllium plagiosum (assembly GCF_037043375.1). Lineage (NCBI taxonomy): Eukaryota > Metazoa > Chordata > Chondrichthyes > Orectolobiformes > Hemiscylliidae > Chiloscyllium > Chiloscyllium plagiosum. Next base: position 3,619 of record NW_028270217.1, on the reverse strand, counting down.
TACCCGCTGGTGATTATTTCCCTGGTTGCTCTTCATCACGACTCGAAAGAATTCAAAATTCTGTTCTCCTTGATTTCGGTAATCTCTAATCAAATGTCATCAGTACCTCGATACTTTCCAAGCCTGTCTTCCTTCTTGCAATATCAGTTGATCCGTCACTGCATTACTGTTGACCAAATCAAGAACAAATCAAACCGTATCAATAGCATCTCGGTTCTGAACGCAGATAACTGCAGCCACTGCCCAGAGCACTGCCAACTGTAGGATCACAGAAGCACACATTGTACAGCCAGGAAACTCAAAACAACAGAAACACCCTTTTGGGCTGCGGACCTGGTTGTGTTTCTCAATCAGCAATCGAATTTTACATTGGTAATATCAACAGTTCCCTCACACAAGGAACTAACCAATGCTGCAGACAGAGGATAAAGTGTGGACTGTAGATACTGAAGATCAGAGTCAAGAGTGCGGTACTGGAAAACTTAGCAGATCAGGCAGCATCTGAGGAGTAGCAGAATCGACGTTTTGGCCGAATGTCTGATAAAGTATTTATGTCAGAAACATCCATTCTCCTGCTTCTTGGATGCTGCATAACCTGCTGTACTTTTCCAGCAACCATTCTCCATTGCTGCAGACTATCACACAATCCGAGATTCCAGGCACGGAATCAGCGACACTCAGTGTCATGAGTCAACCTACTGTGGACACCTGGCAGTGGTGTTTCATGTCAAATTGATCTTCAAGAATGTGTATCGTGAGTTGTCCGTCCTGTATAATGTTTCCTGCAGTCCCGATATGCAATATTTTTTTTCCAAATTTGTCTTGCCTATGATGGGTAATTGGTCCATTTTTTGGTGAGTTGTTGTCAAATATGTCTTTCGGTTTATGCTGTCTCATAACTCTGAGTGGTCAGAGGAGTCTGACTGTATGTGCCGAGACATACTTTGACGTATAATTTAGAAAGCTTGGTTGGTTGGGTAATGGTATGTCCTCCCGGCGTTGGTTTTACAATGAATATGCGGGAATATCGATTGTTGCAAAATATTTCTGGAAGATCCACTAAACAACACAATCAGCTGTCCCGAGTAGCAATACACAGCGATGACGAGGACAACAAATTCGACTGTGACAACACAAATACATTGGGGCCAGCTAAACAGAGTGAAGCCAGAGAATATCTAGAATGACTAGACTCAACCAATGACTCCATCAAAAAACAGTTGATCTGGACCCAACATACTGGGACATGCAAAGGACGACAAGAACCAGCAACTGAAAGCTGTGGGAAGGAAATCAAACCAATTCGAAACACTTCAGGATAGCAGCGCTTCACACGAGTTTCATCTGCCTTGAGGATATCACTGAGAAAGGGAAGGAAACGGCTGCAAACCAACTTCCCAAAACCACCAAACATCCCCACAAAATCTGCACCCTTCATTAGAACTGCAGATTTTTAAACAAACCTTGAAACCCTGAAACAGTCAGAGCCACCCCAGCGGGAAAATAAACCCTGGTCTCCCACGTGACAACTGAGGTTACCAACCACACGGTGTATGTCAGAGCTAACTGAGCCTGCAAGCTACTTGTGCATGCTCTTGTCAATAACACCTGCTTGATTATCCTCATCCTATTTTCCATCATTTAACGTTGTATGTCTTAAGCATTACAAATTCACAGTTACATATCTCTAAAAATTGTGACACTTTCTGCCGCTCTGACACATACAAACAGTGATGTCCAGATTCCATCCACTCCCCAGCTGATAAAGTTTTCTATGTACATTTATGACTCTTATCTTAACTCTATGGCTTCTGTTTGATTGATCCCTCCATCATAGGGAATGTTTTCGTTGAGTGTACCCAACCCATTCCACTGATTATTTCGTACATCTCAATACTGTCTCCTCTCAACCTCTACAGCTGTCAGAAATACAAGGCCAGTCTAAATGAACTCTATCATAGCTGAAGTTCTTCAATCCAGACAATATATTGGCGAAACACTTCTGCACCGTTTCCCCAGCTGTGATATCGTATCTTTTATGTGAATTGCAGCATTGTACATAATACTCTAGTGAGAGACGAATAAAGACTTGAAATAAATGTGGGGAATTCATAAACATTGTTCTTTTCCAATAAAGTCTCTTTCCTTCGAAATTGTTCTGTGTCATTTCATGAACCCAGTGCTCCAATGAACTCTGGTCCATGCAAATCAAACACTGTACATGATGATTGATAACCAACCACATTATCTGATTGCATAACGTGGCTTAAAGGTCCTCATGGTGGTATATGGGCATGTTCGCCGAACAAGAGTGACAACTCCAACACTAACCTACCGGTGCCAATGTGAAAGTGAATGTTAATTTGTGCAATGCCCCAGAGACATGGGAGGAGGGATGGAAAGGAAGAATAGTGATTGTGAAATGGAGAAAATTCTCCGTTATTCGATGCAGATAAAGTTTGAAGCAAATAAATCATCACCTTAGAGAGTATTTTCACATTAAAACTGATCGTTTCCTTTCTGCATTTGTTTTGCAAGGTTTATGTGAAGTAACATGGAACAAATGCGCATTACCGATACTCGGATCTGAATGGAGGTTGCTTCGGCCACAATGCAGAGGACGAACCACTTTACGATCACATGAAAAACCCAACAGTAAAAGCAATAAATGCAATGGCTGAGATTGGCGAGGAACAGCACTCCATGCACAAGAGGACAATGAACTGAGATTGGAATGAATCGTCATCTTCGTTGCCCTCATTGGCTGTGGAGATTCCATCATTGAGAATGTTGAAGACTGAGTTCAATAGATTTCTAGCAAAGATGAAATGTACAGGCGATAGTACACAAATTGTTGAAATGTGAGTCTCAAAAACAACGAAGTTTCACATCCTTGCTATATCAGTGCAGCGGGACAACGTAGTAACAAATGTTGAACACTCACAACTCACCGGTTCCCATGTCTAGAATCAGAGAAATTCAGTGGCGCTGTGGCGAAGATCCGATCGGAAATTGGGAGTGGAATGAACGCATGGATCTCTTCTCCATCTGCAAGTGACAAAGTCCGTGAGCATCCATTCCTTCTATGAAGGCAGAGAGGCGCGTGGAACGCCCAGGCTGGGAGCTCCAAACTCGGCTGGAGCAACTTCTGTTGACATGGAATAGGGAGCATTGGGAGAAGAGGCTGGGAGAGTAACCTCATCTGGATACAGTTCAATTGACATGGTGCAGGAAACATTGGGTTGATGGAAAGTACCCTGAGCCATTTCAATCTGAACTGAAATAGTTTTCGGCAGCATACATTTTTGTGGATTGAGGGAGGATCTTCCCCAGGGAATTGTCAAATTGAAAATAAACATTTTGCAAAGACTCAGCTCGTGTGGGAGTATCTGTGTATCATGAAATGGACGAAATATCATTGCACTCTGACATTTCTCATATTCTGACACTGCAGTCGACTAATTTTCTGGAAGGATATTTTTAAATTTTTTTGTGTGTTATTCAATTTCCTGCAAGCTTGTTCTGGTCTGGTCATTGATATAAAATAAGCAACCAGAAATTAGCATGAAGTTAGGATTCGGTTCGAGGTCCCGTCGAATTACGGAAGAACAATGGGAGA